>NW_022730785.1:17410-21195 GCF_011630105.1 Anneissia japonica | reverse complement strand
TCTAGAAGTTACAACATAAAACATGGTATCCAGAAGTGCCGGATTTGGATTTCATCGTGCTCCATTTCAGTGATAAACTCGGACTTTTGTGTATGCCTAGCGTTCGGAAACTTGTGACTGTACGTTATAGCGTTCATCGTCAAGCGTCCCCGCGATTGAGTTATTGATGTGCTGTGGATCGCGGTAAAGTCATATTACACAGTTTAGTGGGAATCTTAGCCCTTGTAGTGAGTGTAATATAGTGTATAAGCTTGGAGTATATTTTTAAAATAGTTGATAAGCTTAAACACAAGTCTAAATCTAGTATTTTTTTAAGGTCATTATTAGTCATATAACTAGTTTAGATAAATAATAGAGAAATCAACATGCTTGTTGGTGATGAAAATGAGCAACCTCCACCAGATGCAGATGGTAATGTACCTCCTCAAGGTCATGGTATGAAGAATATTAGGGTTCCTCTCCCTCCAAATATCACTTCAAAAGGGAATATGAAAACCAATTGGCAAATTTTTAAACAGCTTTGACGTCGTACGAGCTACTGACTGGTCTAAAAAATCAGGCGATGGAATACAGTGTCGCTGCATTTGTCACATATATCGGTCAGAAAGCTCTGGAAATCCACACTGGTCTACCTTTTAAAACTGAGGAAGATAAAGGAAATCTAGATACCATATTAAAATTATGGGAAGAGTACTGCTGTGGGCAAACCAATGTCATATATGAGAGGTTTTGCTTTAACAAGTGTGATCAAAATACATCTGAAACTTTTGATCAATATTTGGTTAAGTTGCGTAAATTAGCTTCGTCATGTGAATACGGCAACATGGCCAGTGACATGATTAGAGACAGAACCGTTTGTGGGATACGGGATGATATAAGAAAAGAATTGTTAAATGAGAGCACGCTTACGCTCGAAAGTTGTATCACAATGGTAAAGAGCTTTGAGGCTACGGCCAAACAGGCAAAAACTATGTCACACTCAGGTTCCACAAATTCTGTCAATCATGATGTCAGTTATATTAGTAAGCGTAAACAGGGTACTACTAAAAAATTTCAAGGGAATAGAAAACCTTGTAAGTTTTGTGGACAAACTCTTGTTTGGGGTAGAGATACCAGATAATGAAAATGTACATAATGTCCAACCTAAAGGTACAAAGTCAGGTACTATAGTAGCCAAGATGTATGTGCACAAGACAAGAGAGCCAGTGATCATGCAAGTGGATTCTGGTGCATCTTGCAATGTGTTGCCAGCACAATACTTACCTGCAAATGTGGTGCTGACAAAAACCAGTAAGAAGTTACGTATGTACAGCAATGATATGGTCCCTGTCTTGGGTACATGTAAATTAAGATTAAAAAATCCAAGAAATGGTAAAAGGTACTTAGTTCCTTTTTATGTCATAAGTAATCAAAAGGGCTGACTACATAAACTCCCACTCCTTGGTTCAACTACAGCACAACAAATGCAACTCATCTCAGTCAATCATGAAAACATTGCAATAGTCAACGAGTTGCAAGATGAAATGTCAAAGCTAAAGAAAATTTATGTCAGGAATATCGGGACGTCTTCAGTGGTCGCGGTTGTATGCCTGGTAATGTCACCCTCTATGTGGATGCAACTGTAAGACCGCATGTAGCGCCCCCACGTCGTGTACCTTTGTCGGTGCAATCAAGGTTGAAAGCAGAATTTGAGAGACTTTAAAAGGAAGGGGTAATTGAAAGGGTAGAAGAGCCAACAGATTGGTGCTCCAGCCTTTGTTGTGTAGAAAAGAGCAATGGTAAATTTTCGCTTATGTATTGACCCCCAGCCTCTCAACTGCGCACTTAAACGTAGCTACTATCTTCTCCCTGTCATAGAGGATATACTTCCTGAATTGGATGGAGTAAAAGTGTTTTCCAAAGCCGATTTGAATGAAGGCTTTCTCCAGTGTAAGCTAGATAATGAGTCTACGAAACTGACTACATTCCAGTCTCCGTGGGGCCGTTGGAAATATTTGCGAATGCCTCAAGGCACAAGTCCCGCCCCCGAACTTTTTCAGCAAAAACTGAATCAGTCACTAGATGGACTCAAAGGCATACATATTGTCACGGATGATGTTCTTATCACTGGATGTGGTGAAATACTTGCTGAAGCAACACAGGATCATGACCATAACTTGAAAGCGTTTCTTGAGCGTTGCCGCAAAATGAACATTACGCTAAACAAGGATAAGTTTGAGTACAAGCTAGAATCGCTACGCTTCATTGGACATGTGTTGACAGCGAATGGCCTCAAATCAGATCCTAGCAAAGTTCACGCGGTGCTCAACATGCATACACCTGACTCCCCAGCTGCAGTACAGAGACTAAATGGCATGGTTAAATACCTTGCCAAGTTTATTCCCAGCCTGTCACAGTTGAATGAACCATTACGCAAACTCACTCACAAGAACCAACTTTGGAATTGGCCATCAGAGTGTCAACAAGCTTTTGACAATATCAAACAAGCATTGTCTCAGGCACCAGTTCTCAAGTACTTTGACACCAATTGTCAAACTGAAGGACAAGGTGATGCTTCCGAAGCCGGTCTCGGATTTGCACTCCTTCAAGACAGTTATGTACGCCAGTAGAGCCTTGACTAGTGCTGAACGCAACTATTCTCAAATTGAGAAAGAACTTTCGGCTCAGGTTTTCGGCTTAGAGCGACATCATTTGTACACTTATGGTCGTAAAATCGTCTTATGGACAGACCATAAACCATTGGTTAACATTAGTAACAAATCGATAGCATCAGCTCCTAAGAGACTCAAAAGCCTCTTTATGAGACTTCGCCAGTATGATGTAGAAATTCGCTATAAGCCTAGCCCTAAGATGCATTTGGCAGACACTTTATCAAGAGCCTTCGTTACTGATCACGGAAATGTTAATCAAGTACCAGAGAGCATCCATCTTGCCGATCTTGCAGTCCCTGAGAAACAGTTGCAAGATATCCAAACTGCTACGGCAAGTGACATAGGTTTACAGACTGTCAAACGTCTGATCACTTCGGGTTGGCCAGAACATCGAAGTCAAGTCCCACCAGAAGCACAGCCATATTTTAACTGTAAACATGAACTCTCCATATTGGACAATATAGTCTTCAAAGGAGACAGATTTGTAGTTCCCCGATGAACTCGCGAAGCCATAAGAAAAGAACTTCATAGCGCCCACCTTGGAGTAGACAGTACGCTTCGGCGCGCGAGAGAGACTGTATTTTGGCCTGGAATCACAGCTGATTTGAAGGACTTTTTGTCTAAATGTGACATATGTAATACATTCCAACCTGAGCAGCCAAAAGAACCACTGCTCCATCATGAAATTCCAGATAGACCCTGGGAGAAGATTGGAATTGATCTGATGTCCTTGGATGGTCACCACTACCTTGTAATGGTAGATTATTATTCTGACTATTTTGAACTCGATCATATGACAAACACAAACGCAGAGTCTGTTGTCAAACGACTCAAGCGACATTTCTGAAGACATGGCATTCCTCTCACTGTGCAGAGTGATAATGGACCACCATTTAATTCTTCTGCATTTGCCAACTTTGCTACAGAATATCAGTTTACCACAGTAACTAGTTCACCTGAGTACCCACAATCAAATGGGAAGGAAATACTAAAATTGTATGGAACATTTAACTCGTAAAGTACACTCAAGTCAAGCCAGTGTTAACATTGTGAAGTTTGTTTTATTCATTTTCATACAAGTATAAAGTCAATTGACTTATTGGTAAATTCATGTTATAATACACATTCTAGTAC
>NW_022730785.1:3372-16774 GCF_011630105.1 Anneissia japonica | reverse complement strand
TATATATATATATAAATCAAGGTAGCTGTTAACACTGTTAAATTATATACATAAAGTGTTCCAATAAAGGACAAACTTAGCTTAATTTCCCCCTTTTTCTTCAACTCTCTTCCCTTAGATATCCGCAAAGCTTCTACTTACTCCTCCATTAAATCGTCCCTCAATAGTTACCTCCTTTTTTCTCTCCTGTAATTCTGTTTCTTTGTCCTTTTTTTTTTATTGTGTTTTTGAATTTGTTACACCCTTAGTAAGGTCATTTTTCGCTAGTTGTAGCGTTCCCTATCAACACAGAACAGGTGCAGATACGCGTGTTTCCAGGCTAACGTTGAGGTTCCCCCGATTTATGTGTCTTAGCTAAGTAACTCATAGCAAACTCGTGGGTAGTGTTTTATTTGACTGCTGCGTATAGTCTTTGCACACCACATCCTCTCCCATTCAGGAAACAGGATATGTCAAGCTTATCTAATAAAAGTCGAAAAAACAATAGAAACTATTCTGTGTTTTAAAATAGTCCAACTGCGCCACATCTTCCAAGCCCTGGCCTACTAATCTAGCATTCTTTGTGTACCTAGGCCTAACTTATAGGGGAGGCCTGGTCTCTAGAACAAGGCCCCTGGCCTAACCTGGCACACTGGCCTAACTTGGCCCTGGCCTAACTAGCCGGGTGGCGGGGGGAGACTTAAGCCCCCCACCATCGGTCTGGTCAAGCCCCCCTCTCCATCGGCCAAAGTTCATCGGGCAGTCGGACCAAAAAAAAAAAAAAAATAGGCCTAGTTTTTTCATCCAAGCCATTTCCGGCCATGTAGAAGTCCCAATATTTTTTTAAAAAATCGTTTTGGGAGGAGGGGACACCCCTTTCCATACCCACTCCTGGCTCGGGCATTTGGCCCTCAGATAAACGCTGCGCGCTATAGTTACACCTATAAAATCTTAACCCCGCCCCCCCCCACTGTTGGGCCCTAGCCTATGCCGGTCCCTGGCCTAACTAGGCCCTTGGCCTGCCACTATAGGCCCTGGCCTAGGCCCCTAGCATCAATTCAAATCTCTGATTAATTTTATACAACAGAAGTCCATTGCTTACTGATTGTACAACCGGTATTAGCTTACTCTAGCGATAAAATTACAAAAGACTGTGACTAGCACTAGTGAATACACTATCCTTGGTATTTGACATGGAATTCGACCGCTATCGTTACCATTGTGGAGATAGGCTGTATGCCCAGGTAAAAATTCCAGTTAGACCAGTTGGAACTGGAACCAGTTACGGAATGTGTTTTTGGACAATTCAACTGGTCCCAGTTCCAACTGGTCCCAACTCCAACTGGTTTTAAATTCCAGTTGGACCAGTTGGAACTGGAACCAGTTGCAGGTTGTGTTTTTGGACAATTCAACTGGTCCCAGTTCCAACTGGTCCCAAATTCCAGTTGGACCAGTTGGAACTGGAACCAGTTGGGTGTTGTGTTTTTGGACAATCCAACTGGTCCCAGTTCCAACTGGTTTTAAATTCCAGTTGCAACTGGAACCAGTTGCGGGTTGTGCTTTTGGACAATTCAACTGGTCCCAGTTCCAACTGGTCCCAAATTCCAGTTGGAACTGGAACCAGTTGCAGGTTGTGTTTTTGGACAATCCAACTGGTCCCAGTTCCAACTGGTCCCAGTTCCAACTGGTCCCAATTCCAACTGGTTTTAAATTCCAGTTGGAACTGGAACCAGTTGCGGGTTGTGCTTTTGCACAATTCAACTGGTCCCAGTTCCAACTGGTCCCAAATTCCAGTTGGACCAGTTGGAACTGGAACCAGTTGAGTGTTTTGTTTTTCGACAATTCAACTGGTCTTCAACTGGTGTCAGTTCCAACTGGTCCCAATTCCAACTGGTCTTCAATTGATCCAAGTTCCAAATGGTTTTCAATTGGTCCAAGTTCCAACTGGTCTTCAAGTGGTGCCAGATCCTTTTTGTAAAATAACAATGGCTTTAATCAACTCCTGTAGACTTACAAAAAACACTAAGTTTAAGATATACAAACCATAATTTCTTTAATTAAAAAATGGTTTAAGTCTTCTGCTACACATACTGTACCTCAAATTCAAGCTTATTCTAGAGTCCTTCGCTTTACAGTCCTGTATAAATCAGCATTTTTGTCCGTAATATAGGCATATTATATTAAAGCATCACTAGAGTTTATTACTGTATATAAAACAATAATCACAAGAACCTTGTGTGTTAGCATGCATTAACCAGCATTCTTTGTATATTGAAGCAGCTGCCACAATGATGCTTTTTCATGTCCGATGGTAGCAAGCTAAATTAAAATTCTTGCTAAAAGATCAGATAGTATGAATTCTGCAGTTGAACAAATCAAGCTTAAAATATTGAATCACGTTGGCTTGTACTAACTTTTTTCGGAGTTTTACACTTGCTGAAAGATATAACAATAACAAAATCTGAAATAAGAATAATAATGGCTAACTTATATATAGAGCACATATTACATGGAAACCTCTATGCGCTTTTAAACAGGAAAAAAACATGCCAAGAATGTAAAACAGAGCATATGCATTTTATTGTGGTGGGAATTTTAAAACCCTTTTTTGAAAAAATAAAAATGAATGAAAAATCAGACTATACAGGTCAATTATAAGAAATTAAGGGGCAGGGGAAAATGACCTTTTGTCAATTTAAATACCTATGCTCAATTTTTTATTTTTTAAATAATCTTAATTAAGGTGATATATGTCTAGGAAAACGAATTAAATTGTATTAAATGTACAGTACCTTAATAAATACAATTTTAAATGTGTTATATCCCTTCGAAATTAATGTATAAGTATGATATGCATAATGTACAGTAGCTAAGATAAGTAAGAGACTAGAATTTTTTTTTTTTCAAAAGTGAATTATCAGTTTCCATTCCTTTTTATTTATTTTTTTTTAGTTTTCAAAACAGTTACAATTTCAATGTCCCTTATAGGCCAAATCAAAGGGTATAAATAGAACAAAAGTGTGTACTCCCGTTTATAGAAACGTCATAGCTGTGTAGAATGCCCGCGTTCATTTGTGTACTGACGTATGCCCGCTATTTACTTGGCAAGTAGAAAAACAGACTTGAAAATGGTACAGGACGTGGATGGACATACAAATGACAGCGGGCATCTTACACTGGCTGCATACTAGGGCATATCGCTTGTTTACCCTCTCAATGAGTGCAGTTGGCTCTTTTGTTCCATTTGGCCTAATTACGTACACATTAAATTTGATTACTGATCTCCCTCTAATGAAAGACCGCTCCAATTAAAGACTACCTCTAAGTAAAGACCACTTTTCTGTATTCGCAAATTGACTATGTCTTATTTTTACTATTCTAACTAGAGACCGAAGCTGCTAAAGACCATGAAAATCCCGGTCCCAAAAGTGGTCTTTGATTGGAGGGAGACCTGTATTTAATAACCGTCATCATATGGTAACTACAGTACATATCATTTATTTTAAGCATGGTGCTAATCAGAACCTAGGACCAGTAAACTTAAAACGTAAAGAAAACATTATATTCACCTTTGACGAAAGCAGGTAATTTTCTGTTTGTTCCATCAACTGCCAGACACAGTAAGGCTTCAGACAAAGATATTCTGAAATAAAAGTCACCATTTATATTAATTAATAATTGGTGATTGGTACATACATCAACTTTCAGCAAATAATAATTGCTAGACTAGCCTTTAACCCCACCCCGGTTTAGGCCAGGCCCTACCCCTAAACACTAACTTTATTTCAATAAAGCATGCATTTGATAGCTTAAGCCTATATATATTATAATGATTATGAGAACACAGCCTAATTACCATTCTCATAACTAAACAGGCTATGAGGCCAGGCTGCAGTTTAGCTAGGCCAACAAAGGCCCTATGGCCATCCCTAAGGCTACGCTAGCCTAGTCTATCTATATCCTCACTGAGGATAAATAGCTGGCATAGAGAGAGAACAGTGTGAACTGTCTATGCCTATGACTATGTCTATGCATGATGCACAAATATGCCAGGCCTGGCCTAGGCTAGGTCTCTCCAAGTCTTTCTTACTACCACTACCCACTACTGTATCATGCCTATTAATGCCATACCCTAGTAGTAACCCACATTAACTGAAATAATAAAACAAACCTCTTACCTCCATAGTGGATAATACTGCTAAACTACCTTCCAAAAATGTATAAACTGACTTAACTCCACCATCATGAATTCAAAAACACAGTACTCAACTGAAGTGACCAATCAGAATTGAGTGCAATTCGAGATACTTCCTGGTTCTCTAGTAACAGGTTAACTGTCTGCTAAAATTGATTAAATAAGTTCATTGAGGTAGACTAATTGGCCCAGTTGGGTGTGTCCCCCACCCCAGGAGAAAAGCCACGATTCGTTTAAGATAAAACAAATATGTATTTTTTACAAAATTAGACAGATTCTAAAAATAAAATCGATTAAATTGAGATAGACTAATTGGCCCAGTTGGGACAGGTAGGTCCTCCCCCCCCCCCTCGTCAGGGAGAAAACAGAAAATTTGTTTAAGATAAACAAATATGTATTTTCTACATAGGCAGATTCTAAATATAAAATTGATTAAATAAGTTCATTGAGGTAGACTAATTAGCGTTGAACAAGTGATAGACCAGCGTTGCAAATGTAAATTGGGTAAAAACCAGTCGAACCAACTGGACCTATGGGAGATCATTGAACCAACTGGACCTATTGGGCAGACCAGTTGGACCAACTGGAACTATTGGGTAGACCAGTTGAACCAACTGGACCTTGGGTAGACCAGTTTTGGACAACTGGACCTACTGGGTAGACCAGTTGGACCAACCGAACCTATTGGGTAGACCAGTTAGACCAACTGGACCTATTGGCTAGACCAGTTGGACCAACTGGACCTATTGGGTAGACCAGTTGGATCAACTGGACCTATAATGTAGACCAGTTGGACCAACTGGACCTACTGGGTAGACCATTTGGACCAACTGGACCTATTGGGTAGACCAGTTGGACCAACTTGACCTATTGAATAGACCAGTTGGACCAGTTCAACCAGTTGGTACTACCAATTGGACCAGTTCAACCAGTTGGATAGGCCAGTTGGACCAGTTAAACCGGTTTGGGAGACCAGTTGTACCAGTTGGAATTCTAGTTGGACCAGTTGAAAACCAGTTAGACCAGTTGGAAACCAGTAGGACCAGTTGGGATTTCCAACTGGTCCCAACTGGAATTTATACCTGGGTGGTATTAGAAACGTCATTATAAATACCTTTTCTATGGAACGCCAACTAGGTCAATTATAATGTAAAATCTGCATAATTACTAAATCATTATTTAAAACATCACTTAGTTTGATGCAAATATCCGACCAAAGAAAAGAAACCGCCGGCACACTTGTCCAGTTTTACTAAATTTCGCTGATAACGTCGCAATTTTGATTAAATACCGTAGTAGTGCCTAATACATACAGTATTTTTCTGTATAACATGCGCATATTTGATTCTCATATTTCAAGCAAAAATCGTTAATCAAGTTTATCAACGTTAGTAGTCGTCTTTATATAATAATACAGCCAACAAAATCTATTTGATTTTATTTGATTAAAAGGGCCAATCTCCGGCCACAACAAAATTGAGAATCTGATGTAAACTGCTACATGTACTTTCTTGAAAAGCATTGATTGAACATTAGTTAATAGGTCGACTCCAATACCGAGGGAGGATAGGCAAAAACTGATGCGTCGCTATCTTAAGTTCTTTGATAATTACTATGTTGTGTAAAACAGAGCAACAACGAAATATTACTGAACTATATTTATTCTCTTTTCTACTCCAGAGGGTGCTATGTATGTCAGCTTACAATGCTGTGTGGAGTGAACATCACATCCCTCATTTTGCTGAAATTAAAGTATACCCCAGTTATCTATGATTAGCTGTGCTAGTTGAATATCAGTAACATGCTATACACTACTTTTGTATGAGATCTTTTCATAAGAATATTGTTTTTTTTTTTGTCTAACACATAATAAGAAAAACATTGTTAAATTTGAAATATTCTTTTTCGATTATGATTCATTTTTTAGCAAATATAAAATAAACTATAGTTCTTAAACAATATTGTTGATGACAAGGTTTCATGCAATATCTAATCAGTCTATAAAATTACTATTGAATGAATGTTCTTTCATAACAATAAGTTCTGCTAACAGAATAAAACTGATTGGTAAGTTTTAATTCAAGTTCAATCAAATGAAATCAAAATAAAATGTTGATCAGTATCAGCTCATGATGTATTTAAGATAAATCAATGCAATCAAGATATTGATCAGTGTTCATTCATTTATGACAGCGTTTAAGGTTCAACCAGCATGAGTTACGTAGTCTTGAAGATAACCAGGACGCTTCCTATTCCGCTTCGGTAACTGATCTTCATTTCCAGCGAGACTGATATCTCTTTTCAGCTTCAGCTGTGGATTCACACTGATCTCTAATCTTCTTGAAGAGTGATGAATTTCGTGTTGCAGAATGATCACCACTTGCTACTGTGATCATCAAAGACACTTCTTTGCGATGACATTTGGTTGAGGATCATAAGGTGTCTCCATCTTTCTCTTTTTACAAGTGCGTTTAACCACTAGAAGACGGCTGAACATACGATTTGCTCTCAGTCTGCATTTTCGTCTTTTTGTTTGCTAGTTCATCTTTCGTACGCATTTCTGTGTTCTCTGGTGTCATGACAGCCTCTGGCAGTTTAATGAGTAACGGTCTAGAGAACAAGCGGGCGCTGGGGTACATTGGTACTTGAGTGTGGTGATCCACGGTAGTTGTGAAGAAACTTCAACATTTCATGTGTCCAGTTTTTACCTGTTGTCATTGAAGCCTTGATAGCTTTCTTGATAGTCTTCATGAAGCCTTCTGCCTCGTCGTTCACCCTTGGCCAGTATGGTGTGGTTTTACGATCTTTGAAGCCTAGATCATTTGCAATAAAGCTGGAAATCTGTACTGTTGAATGGCGATCCATTATCGGATTTAGCACATTTGGTACACCAAATTCTGAAAAGATCTTCTCGATTCTCGGAATGACAGCTACAGCAATAACTGATTTGATGACTTCTACAACAGGAAATCGAGAATAGTCGTAGATTATGACGAGAAGATATGCTAAAGGCAATTCAGCAAATTCAACGATTAACTCTTTCCATGGACCTGTTGGTAGCTTGGACATTAGTAGGGGTTCTCGGCTAGGTGTGTCTGTTGCTGCCTGACATTGGAAACAACTTCTAACAACGTGGTCAACTGCCTTGTCTAGACTTCGTGTTTCACTTTTTCACAGCGGGTGTAGAACTCTGAGTTTACTAACGGGTTTGTATGTCTGCGATACCATTTTCCGGTTGTTGTTGCTTGCATAACAACTTTCATTGTTTCCTCTTCTTTTATGTAGTTTATGTATTCTTCGGCTATTTTCTCCTCTCGGCTGGTTTTCACTTGGGCCTTGTAGGGGTGTCTAGCTATGTAATCAGCTGGGTTATCTGGTCCAGAAAGATAAATGACCTTAACGCCATAAGGCTGAAGTCTCATTGCCCACCTTTCAAGTCTTGTGGGAGGAGTAGAGTTTGGATTCCAATAGATAGATACTAATTGCTTATGATCGGTGATGATGGTGATTAGTTTGACATAGACGTACGTATATGTAAAATGTTCAAAAGCCTAAATAGCTGCAAGACCTTCTTGCTCCGTCTGTGAATTTCTCTGCTCAACTTGTGAGAGGGTTCTGCTTGCATATGCTACAACATGGTGAGTTTGTGGATTTACTTGCATTAGTAGGGCTTCAAGTCCAACTGGGATGGCATCAACGTATAGTTGAGTGTCATGGTATGAATTAAACTTTTTTAGAACAGGTTCATTTACCAGTGCATCTGGTAGAGCGACTAGGATTTAATCATGACTGTCAGTCCATTTCCACGGAACATCCGTTCGCGTTAGGTCGCGAAGTGGTTGAGTTAGATAAGATAAGATAAGATTTATTGGTTCTCTCTTCTCGCGCAGGAGAGGTTCGACCCGTACAGCAGTTACAAAACAACAACTGACAATATATAAAAATTAATTATTGAAAAGATAAATGAGTAAAGAAAGAAAAACTGGACAAGCAACAGAAATGTTACTTTCATTATTCTGTAGGAATAACTTTATGTACAAAAAAAGAAATTGAGAAAGAAAAAAAAATAGAGAATTCAGTTAAAGAATATAAAGTAAATAAATAAATAAAAATGACAAAAAATATATGTTTATAAGTACAGTAAATAACATAAAAATTAAATATTGGTAGTAATGTTTTTCATTAGTTCAGTTCTTTCAGTCATTGCTTTTGTTAAATATGTTTTACAATGGTTATCGAATATGTTACACATTTCAATATTCTGGTATGCATCAAAAATATTATCTAAAATTAAGTGGTGACTAAATTCACATGAACCTTCTAAGAAAATGTCCCAAAAGTACCTATTAATTTTACATAAGTCAGTTTTCAAAATTTCAAAACATGCATTTCTTATAGAGGATAGACCTTCACAATCAAATATAAAATGGTCGACCGTTTCTAAATCTCTTTTTTTGCAAATATTACAATGGCCCGAGCGCGTATCTGACCATGCCCATTTTCTGCCTTCAAGATAGAACATTAGTTTTAGATTTGAACTTTAAATGTGTACCTTTAAAATTCAATTTGTCCAAAAGTTAGTATTCTAAATTTGGTATATTTTTGTATTTAATGTAATCCTGCAGTGATGATTTTTTAGTTGCTTTTTGAAACCATTCTTTATTATTGTTATCTGAGATCATATTACTAAAAGATTTTATCCACTGAGTATTTTGTGGTTCCATATTATATATATCATTTAGATCATATTTGTCTAATAATGCTTTAATGTTATCGATCCATTTCCATCGTGTAAGTGATCTAACCTCCGTAAGTGATTTACATAGTAGTCTAGGCAATCTATCCTCATCCAGTTTTAAGCCTATCAAAATATTTTATTCTAAATTTGTTTTGCATCGTTTCCATTGATTGCCACCCTAAGTCACCAAGTAAAGCTTCATTGGCAACATTCCTACATAGGTTTATTTCCGTTGGGGTCATGAAAAATAGTAATAAAGTATAATTGACAAGGTTTTATGACATGATTTCATTGGTTATGACTCTCTCTTATTCGATAAGTAGTCTTTTACCATGTTCTTAAATAGTGAAAGGCTAGCGGAGCTCTTTATTTTGCTTGGAAGTTTGTTCCATTTATGGATGACGGTAGCATAAAATGTGCCATCGATAGCTTTAGATGCTTTCGGTGAGATAAAGTTGAAATCGCTTTGACGTGTACCATGACTGTGCTGGGCACATACTTTAGCCAAGTGGCTATTTAGGTACGATGGAGCAGAATTATTTAATATTTTATGCAATGTGCTTAATTTAATTTGTGTTACTCTATCTTCGACATTTTAGTAATCCAAGTTTATTTAATTCTTTCAAGCCAACATGGCTTCGAGGTCCTTCGTTCGTTACGTACCTAACCATATTGTTTTGCACAACTTGTAATTTGTTTTTACATTTCTTTGTAGTTCCAGAGTACCATGATGAGCAAGCGTAATCAAAATTACATTGAATGAGGGCAGAGCATATGTTTTCCTTGCGTTTTCGTTCAGAAAAGATGCTTGCCTATATAAAAATTTCAGTCTAACTACAGTTTTTTTGACAACTCGAAAAATATGTTCACCCGACATGGATTGATCGAGTGTTATACCAATTTATCGAAGAAGATTCATTTATTGGTACTCAATTGCAACGAACTGAGAATTAATTTGCTTCCTTCAATTTGTGATTATTTCCAAACAGTATTGCTTAAGTTTTGCCGAAGTGAATTAATAGCCTATTGTCAATGAGCCATTCGTGGCAGGATTCTAATTCTTTACTCAGTTTACTGGCCAATAAAGTTGGATCTTTTCCGGATACCATTAAAACACTGTCATCTGCATATAAAATAAGTGTGCAGTTGACACTAATTGACATATCGTAAATATAATAAAGAAATAGAAGTGGGCCTAGTATACTTCCTTGTTGGACACCACAGGTTATAGGAAGTAAACCTGACTCAACCTTGTTTACACAAACCGACTGTTGTCTGTTTTCTAGATAGGATTTAAACCACTGGATTGATAAATCCTATGCCCATGAGCCATTATCTCCAGTTTGCTAATTAAAATACCGTGGTCAACTGTATCAAATGCCTTTTGTAAATCTAACGCTACCATACCAAAATAATATCCATTAGACATTTAGGTACGAATATAATCTGTCATATGAATCAAACACGAATCTGTTGAGTATTTACGCCTAAAACCTGATTAAAATTCAAACAAAATATCATTTTCTGTGAGATACCGTCCATTTGGATGAATACTGCTCGTTCAAGTATTTTTGACATAGTTCTCAAAATGCTTATTGGTCGATAGTTACTTACAACTGACTTGTTACTCTTTTTAAATATAGGATGTATTCGATTGAAGTCGTCAGGGACGGTTTTAGTTAGGATAGACAAATTCATAATAAATCGTAATCGAATGTTTTCTAAAATTTTATCATCTATCTATGGTTCGGTTCTATTTTTTAGTCTTAATTCTTTTAATAGTGCAATTTCGTAAATAACTTTTTTCATAATTGATTTACATTTTGAACAAGCTTGGTTAACAGCGTTAGTGTTAAGTACTCTAGAACAATCAGAATTTGATAGCTTGGAGATAAATGCAGAGGCAGTATATTTCTTTAGAGACTTTATTTTTATGGTCGCTTATTCCAACACCAGTGGTTGTTTCCTCATCGCCAATATTATGTTCTTTGATAATTACTGTGTTGTGTAAAACAGAGCAACAAGAACATGCTTGGGTCCATTGAACGATTTGTTACTGAACTACTGTACCTTTCTTTGTCGGTTAGCTTACAATACTGTGTGGTTTGAACATCACAGCATACAGCAACAGTGCTTTCCCGTGTGACCAGGGGCGGATTTAGATGGGAGGCCTGCCCCTCCCCCCCCCCCTTCTTCTTAGTTTTCTCATAAACTCTGAATAATCTTGGTGTAACTCCTGATTACGCTGAAGTTTGGTCTTCAATCCTGCTAACCTCTTAATCGCCATACACTTATAATTAGGGAGTATTGGAGCTGTCTCTTATACACCTCTAGATGTGTATAAGAGACAGCCCCCACACTTTTGGACATCTCTGGATTCGCCCCTGGTGACTGTTGTAAAATATTAAAATGTATTATGACTTAAATCATCAGGGTAATTTCACTTTTATACTACAATGTAGTGAAAAGGTCCGGTGCAACTATATTCAGTTTAATTTAGTGAGGTACGGTACTTAGTGAAACTTAGCTTCTGAATTTCTGAATGTTACTGATCATTAAGAATCATTGTCATAAACTACGTCCATACCAATCCAGTCGTGATGCAGACTTCGGGCTCGAATGTTGGGGTGTCTCTACTTCAGACATATTTGGGTTGTCGTGCAGTTCTGCCTTAAATATTGCAACGTTTGGCTGATAAACTGTGGTTTGAAGCAGTTTGTTCTATTCTCCTGGTGTTTTAATAAAGAAATCCTCTTGTTTTTTTTAGCACAGTGCTCAACATATTGTTTACTGCGTCCTCTCGTGGGCTAATTTGTTGTTTCTCTCTTACGTAGGGATTTACGATCTACAATCAGTTGACCATTCCTAATTTTGGATAGTGTAGCTAGGCTATGGATCTTCCTTTCAATTTGCAGGGGTTTCCAGCGGAGGGTCTTGAGCATTTAAGATACGCTTGCGTCCCTTGCCTGTTTGAATTTGCTGCTTGAGTAGCTGCGTGCTTGGACCAGCTCATATCGCATTGTAGTTCTCTCATATCGCACTGTAGTTCCAGCCCAAGGTATTTGATTTATTTGACGTTTTGCAAGAGAACAACAAATTATCTTATATTGGAAGATTCGGGGCCGTGTTTGTTGAGTGTCTACGCGCATTGTGTGGCATTTGGATGAATTAAATACGACGATAAGACGAGATTTCGAAGATACTTTTTTATAAACAGTAAGTGTTATACGTGAAGATATATTCGAGGGCAAAACGCAGGCACTATACTTATTCGACTTTCGAGGTTACGCTCTTCTCAGAAACTACATGAAAAATATACATAAAACAGTACAAAAATAAACCTTAATTATATATTGAAGTATAAGAGAAAGTAACCGGGGTTGTATTTGAAGGTATGCTTATAGGACTCTCTGTGGTCTATATGAATGTAGTCGCCTTGATCAGGGGTGACGCCAGCGGGGGAGAAAAGCACAATTTGTCGGGGAGAAAAAAAAAATTATATGTATTTTCTACATATTAGTAGACTCTAAAATTGATTAAATAAGCCTTTGAAACCCCTAAATTGTCAAACTTTTCGGGGGGGGGGGCTTTCCCCCCTGGACCACTTTCATAATCTTTTAATCGAAGCTCGACCACACCCACTTTGCTTTCGTCAGGGAAATCTGACCCCTTATCGGGGACATCGGCCCCTCCGTCGGGGACCTCGGCCTCCACCCCCGGGCAAATCCTGGCGCCACCCCTGGCCTTGATATATATAGCATCCATCCCATCTCACCTGTTTAGTCTTTCCTCCACATACTTTCCAATTTCCTTCAGCGTTTAGGAGAACATTTATATCTCTAACACTTGAAAAAAGAAATGGAAAGGTAGGTGCGCACAATGAACCTTCCAAGAGACGCTCATCTTCTAACACAATCTTCCAAAAGAGAAAATAAAATCGAAAGTATAGAGGTGTATTAGAAATGAATTTGGGAACAGGTAGGTTCATCAATAATTATGTAGGCCTAGAGTCATACAGACATAACAATCATACTATATAACATGCACAGTAAAAGTTTAACCATGTAAATATAAGAAATAGATATAAAATGCAGATGTATGACTTAATATTTTTTTAAAGTAGCATTAGATATATCTTGCCGATATATCATTTTGTTTGAAATTAACACAAGTAGATAAAACATGAACATATCTTTTTTGTGTGTACAAGTGCTATAGAGTAGGGATAACGGGGAATATGTCGTCTGTTTTGAATGATACAAGTGTTACATTACTAAAAGAAGTTTCTGCTAAATCTAGCCCCATTGTTGCTACGATGAGAGATCGTCTCATTACATCGTAACTTGCTTGATGTGGCTATTAAATAACACTGGATTTTACTGGTAAATGGTTATGCCGGGTTTTCATTCCATTAGAGGGACACCTTGGTAATGTCACTTTGTCTTCATTTCTAAATCATCGATACACCCATGTATAATATCACAGATATA
>NW_022730785.1:0-3038 GCF_011630105.1 Anneissia japonica | reverse complement strand
TAGCACTCTTTAGATTCCATGGAGTTGTAAGAGAGCATACAAATTGTTTACATCAACCAAAACGAAAAAAAAACTCACATATCGGGCATCTTCAGTCTGATTTGTGCAATATAGACGAAGTTGTAAATCGTGATCATCTATTTGTGATGAAAACAACATTAAATTTAACCATTTTTCTTGCATGATAGGAACTGATTGTTTTTTCTCTTCACATTGTACAACACTAGTGTGGCCAGTAAAATGAGACAACAGTAGCGTTACCGTGTTGCCTTTTATAAGGGTCATCGAATCATTGTGTTCTGATAAGTTGTGGAAACTTGGCGACTGATCGGGTTCAGTTTCTGTGCGCAGTGTTATCAAATTCGTGTCATTATTCTCAATATTTGCACAATGTTGATACGATAATAAAACCCTTTGGTCAAACACCATTCCAGATGGCCCACAAAACACCACTGGACTTGTTGCCATCATGCTTGGTGGTATCGGTAAAATTTCATTTTGTTCATGATGTAAATATATGTAAATTAGTTGAGGTACTGATTGTTGGATAGCACCAGGTGGTATCAACAGCACCACACCAGCTTCATCAAAGTGTAACTCCCCGCCATGTTTGTCAAAGATGCCAGCACGAAAAAAGGGACAGGAAAATGACTGCTGGTCATAATTCTCTAAAAATGTTTGTTTGCTCCATAATTCCGCCTTTGCAATGCATCTCTTGTAATATGTTGTTTGTGCTTGTGTGATATTATCTGAGCGTAATGTTTGTTCTTCGCTTTCAATGTTAGAAACATTGTATGCATTTTCTGTAACGTCACAGAGTATTGGAGTGGTGCCAGTTCCTGTTTGCTGTTGTTCTCTGACCTCACACTCTCTACCTGGTTGAGGACTGGTTTGGTTCAAGCTTATGGCTTCACTTTCTTGGGTACGTTTTATGCAAAATAATTCTACCACAGAAAGAAAATATGTTCATGTAAAAGCGACATGCGTAGCCTATGTACATACTCTCTCTTTCACACACACACACACACACACACACACACACACACACACATAGCGGGTGCGTGACAGTCTACACCACCTCAGCCCCACCATGGTTGGGGATGA
Organism: Anneissia japonica; assembly: GCF_011630105.1. Lineage (NCBI taxonomy): Eukaryota > Metazoa > Echinodermata > Crinoidea > Comatulida > Comatulidae > Anneissia > Anneissia japonica. Next base: position 1,934 of record NW_022730785.1, on the reverse strand, counting down.
AAAGTTTGAGAAATGGACCAATCTGCCCGGAAATTTTATTCTCAGTCTCACATACCTTGAACATTTTACCGGTACTATGTTATTGTTCACATCATCAATACAATACAACAATTATTTTCTACAATTTATTTTTATACAATTAAGGTGGTTGCAATCGTCTTTACCATCTGCATCCACCCAGCAATATTAGTGCTAAGTACCTCCATGAACAGGTTTCATAACTGCAACAGATGTACTAACATATGCAGGGTCCCCAGTTGTAGTCAGGTCATCGTAAACTTTTTTTACAACAGGTAGTTGAAATTTTTCCAGGATCCTCTCTGTTGGCGTATGTGGTGTTTTGTCGCTTTGTTCAATTGACTGTTCTTTTTCGTTCGCATTGAAATTCGCCACGCTAACCTCAAAACATTGTTCTACCTCTTTAGCAAGACAAATGTTGGTGAGACCATTTTCAGTGTCGCCTGTTGCTGGAATATTAAGTCTAGGTGGTGTACTGCATTCATACTACAGAAAGCAAACGATCGGTACTGATAAGAAATATTTAAAGATCAAAGCAAACATAAATGGAAGTGTTCCATTATACTGGGTAACAAAATGAAAAAAATAACTGGCCAACGCCGACACAATGTAGCAAGTACTACATTCGTTATGTTCATCTTTTTGATTACTTTATGATGCAAAGCGATAGCAATAGTATTATTATATTCTGTTTAATTTTTCTGTTTTCAATTAATTTATGCTATGTAATTGCAATAGTAATTCTTACAAAGAGGGAATGAGAATTGTTGTGTAGGCCAGTGGTTCCCAACCATTTTGCGTTCGCGTACCCCTTTGGACATGCCAAAATATTCATGGACCCCTATGTCCAAATATTACTCATTGTTCATATCCAACAATAAGATTAGGCCTACAGATAGAAGATGATTCGCCACAAAAATACATTAAAAAAACATTAAACAGTGGCGAATCCTTGAATTCGAAATAGAAACCACCTCAGCCCAACCATGGTTGGTGCTGAGGTACTATTTTTTCCTAGATGACCGGAAATGGCACTATCAGACTCAAAATTTGAAGGTAATTTTCTTTTATCCCCAATAATGTGTAAAATTTAGGGCGATTCCTGGTTGATATTCCGCCAATAAGATTATGGATTGAAGACGATTCACCAAATTACGACATCCTGGATCTTGGAATTCAACATCGACAGGAGAAGAGGGGTAGAGACAGTAAATTTTACAGATAGGGGATTTACGCTACCTGAGTTGGGGCTGAGGTAGGAAATGTTTATGTTTATGGCACTTGTAGATAGCCAGAAATGACAAAAATTTGAATGTAATCAAAATTTAGGGCTCCCTTCTGATTTTTTTATTTATTAAATATCCAGGTAAAAGTAGTAGAAGAGAAAACATACAAGCAAGATGTACATTACCTGAGAATTTCCACTATCAGGTGGCTTTCCTATACTAAACATTTTTACATAGAGAATAAGTTAAAAACTAATTTAAAAGATTCCATCAGATTACCAATAAAATATTGGAATTAAATTATAATGAAAATTAAACAATTTACAATGAACGAACATGCCTGTCAAATGTATTTCATTATTGTCAAGGCATGATCACATTATTGTAAGACAAGGAAAAATAATGGAATCATTAAAAAGTTGTTCTAATAATCTATCGGACCCCCGAAATGTTTGCGAACCCCAACATTTTTTCGTGGACCCCAGTGGACCCCTAGCTATTTTTTGCGGAGGCATATATGGGCGAGAGTGCGAGAAGCGAATTTATCGCTCTCCTACATATCATGGGTGGCAATTCCTTTCTCAAGAGGATAATATACATACACACACACAAACACACCCACACACACACACACACACACACACACACACATATATATATATATATATATATATATATATATATAAAAAA
>NW_022730784.1:0-656 GCF_011630105.1 Anneissia japonica | reverse complement strand
GTAAGATATAATATGTCCATACAATCTGTCACCCTGGTTTTTCCATATGACCTTCAAAGCTTATCAATCCTAACATAGAGGTTAGTGAATGGAACAGACTGTCAATTTCTTTAGGTCTTAACCTACGTCAGTGTCCATGATGGCAAGTCCCTTAATACCTGAGTTTTTTTCTTTTTACCTGTATTAACCACTACTACTAATGCTACTCCTACTACTACTACAATACTGCTGCTGCTGCTACTACTACTACTACTGTATACTACAACTACTACTACTACTACTAATGCTACTACTACTAATACTACCATTTACTACAGTAATACAACTATACTGCCCTACTATTAATACTAATATTTATATAATACTAAATAGTAGGTTGGAAAATCCTAGGTTATTGTAACTTTGTTTTGCACTTGCATTCAAAAGACACCTTTTTTGTCATGTACTTGACAGACACCTTTTTTTGTCATGTACTTGACACACAATCACACATAAATGTGGCTACCATGGCTCTCATCGTATTGTAAAATATATGCAAGAATAAAAATAACTTTTATTTCAGGTCCGTGTAATTTGATTAATGCTAGTACTGCACCATTTGTAATTATAGACCTAGTGTGCAACGCTCATTCTGCACTACCGCGCTCTAAAAACCT
>NW_022730783.1:0-919 GCF_011630105.1 Anneissia japonica | reverse complement strand
ACAACAATTAATAACATAGGCGGTTGACGTTTTTCCAGGATATATAAAAATTTATTTAATAATGAATAATTATCCATGCGTAAAGCACGTTCGTAAGCCATGTAAATCTGTACATGTTATTTCAAAAGCTTTTTTGTTTAAAACAATATGCTAATTCGTAGTTTGAACTGCGCATGCCCGTATCCAAGGTCAAATGACATAAACCTATGTTGTGTGTATGTTTGTGTATGTCGACTGATATGGGCGTGCGCAGTTCAAACTTCGAATTGGCTTATTCCATTATTCATCACACACAAGGCTGTGCATCACATGATTTCCGTGAATTTATCGTAACGAGTTAAGCTCTCTTACAAATTTTGTGAAACTGTTTATTCTCTGTATATATGATTCTCTATCTCAGGAAAATGTAATTAATAATAATTTATATATTACTATTTATTACAAGGTGGCCTCTTTATAGTATCTTTTCCTTTGCGTTTTGATGTATTCCATTTTTAGGCCTATTTATTAAGAATTGTTAGAGTAAGGTATCACGCAATTATTACGCCAATGAATTGCGTAACAACCGGTTTGACAAATTGTTTTTATTTATTCCTTATTGTATAATTGTTTAATTAATATATATATATATACATACATATAGGAAATTTTTGTTGAAGGGCAATGCTTGATATGATTATAACATCTTATATTCCTGTCTGAGCACTGTTATTATTATTTATCTATTTGTTTATATACATATAAACAAATAGATAAATGAAATAACCTTATTTGAATATATATATACATATATATATGTGTATATATACATATATATATATGTATACATATATAGTCCTATATACATAAGTAATCAAAGACACTAGGTTACAAACTCAACATTTCTAACTACACAGGTTTTATGTGTATGTACACACAC
>NW_022730782.1:0-547 GCF_011630105.1 Anneissia japonica | reverse complement strand
TATTTTTTATTTCATTTGTTTTATGAAATGACAATAATAATAATAATAATAATAATAATACTAATATTGGCAATAAATGGTTACAATACTGTAACTTACAAAGCAACTTTTAAAAAATAGTAACATTGCATGCGTTAAAAAAGATGCTGTTAAATTAGTATTAGAAACTTTTTAGTAGGAATACATATATACAGTACAGTAAAATGTACAATAGTCAGCGAGTTCGTCAAACAAGGTTTAAAAAAAGTATCGCCTTGGGTAGCATCGTTTTAAAGAAAATAATTAATTTCATTTAAAAAAACAAAAGTTACTGATTGATTAAATAATTCTATTTTAAATAAGAAATGATTATGTGCAGTTAAGGCAACATAGGACAACATTTAAAAGATCATTACTGTATATTAGTGCTACTGAAACTGTTAATTATTTCAAAGTTTTATCTAAGTGCAAATCCGAGTTTGATTGCTTAATTAAACAAATGTTTTGGATCAAAGAACTGAAACCTACACTTAACAAACAAACTGATTCAGTCAAAGCCAAACTGTTT
>NW_022730781.1:0-531 GCF_011630105.1 Anneissia japonica | reverse complement strand
CAGGCACCCGCCCGTAGCCTGGCCCTAGGCCTAGGCTAAGCAAAATTAATTAAATTCGTTAAGGCCAGCCTAGACCTATAATAGGAAGACTTCTTGGGCACTGATCAGTCACTGTCTTCTGCTAGAATATTTTGACAGAAAACTTGGAAATGTAGACAAAAAAGTTTCTTTTCATATGTACCTCTAGCCTAGGCATAGGCTAATAATACGCTTGGCAAATGTAGGCCTATGCCTAGAATTTATATCCAATATGGCATATCAACAAAGTAAATATAAAACAGAAACATAATCCTGAATAAGACAATTTATGCCCATGTCATTAACCTCAACCTGATATTATTATTAATTAACCAACTGGATAAGGGAGTGTTCAGAAATACTTGTTGTTGGGGAAGGGGCGTGGGTTTCTAAGTAATGTGGAACAAAATCCTATTAGGTCCTGAAAAATGAATCGAAAAATAAAATTGAGGAAGGGATAAATACAATTAAGAAATATTAGCTTTTCTACATTTAACTTAAATAAGACTGATA
>NW_022730780.1:0-766 GCF_011630105.1 Anneissia japonica | reverse complement strand
AACTCAGGAAAGGTTAAATAAGCAATATATGGCCACTTGTCTCATCCCCGCACTTCCCCTTTAAAAGCAGCATGGCGGTTCAGTTCAGTGGTCCCTGGATGATCACCTTCGGGGTTGTCAACGAGGAGGAAAAGGTACCCAACTTCATTCCAGTGTCGAACCGAGAAAATAACCGGAAAAACAACATCTTTTTCCTGATTAGCTTACAAAAGTAGTGTTTATTTAGAGAGAGAACATGTGAGTGTTGTATTACTATTACAATAAAGGCCTGCCGCCTAGGGATCTGCCAAAATAATTATTAATAATTATTAATAGATAGTATACGGGCATGGGGGTCCCCCTATGGCTACCTAGGTAAATTAAGGCCTAGCTAGGCTAGTGTAGCCAGGGTACAAGGCCTAGGCTTGGCCTAGAATTTGTAGACAGTATTTTAAGTTTGCCACTTGTTTTTTGTCATGTTTTTATGTTGTGCACAATTTGAAACTTTTGCAGATTATGGAGCTTTCGACAATTGCACGACGACGGTAGGACGTAGAACGTAATGACGTCACTAAAAGTCATCGGCGCATGCAAGAACATTAGGGTCAAATCGTCGAGTAGATTCTGGAATGCAATTTGGTCAAATCATGGAGGTATTATTGAGAAGGAGATCACTCGGCAAAGCTACGCGCACGCAGCGCTATGCAAATGAACCAAGGTCATATGGGGTGCCATACGCAGCAAAAGTCAATGTTAAAATCAAAATGTAATTGCAAAATTCAATGTC
>NW_022730779.1:0-825 GCF_011630105.1 Anneissia japonica | reverse complement strand
TGGAATCGCGCGTGCTTGGAAATCGTGGAGGACGGGACCCGATACGTGAGATGTTGCGACAGCTGTGAGAGAAGCATCTCGCTGAACCTGTGCAGCGTCCGCCGGCCGAAGAAAAATTTCAAAGGCAACAAAGACCGCTGGTACCTCGCTCCCGACTTCGAGGGGTGCGGACTCTTCCGATCGCACTGCTACTTTCCCGTCGGCAGCGACGTCGGATCTTGCGTTCCCGCTCTCAACTGGTTCCCCGAGGCGGTTCCCTTGACGGACGATTGCTGGTTACGCTGCGGCTTACACGGTGCCGTGTACGAACCGGACACCGGCAAAATATTGTGCGTTTGCGATGTAAAATAAAGTGAACCTAAGAGAACAAACAAAAATTTGTTTTACATCTCTTGATTTATCTCTCGCACTGATTCATTTTTGTTAAAATACACACACACATAATAAAAAAAATATATAATGGAAACCGTATGTTCGTTTAACAATAATTTATTAAACAGATAATGTATGACTCGCTGAATATGACATGTATCCTAAAAGGTCTTGTCTTCTGTAATGGCACCTACGCCTTGGAGTACTGAAATGCTACGTCATCGTTACTGTTCAGAACGTACGTTTTCAGAGCGTTGGGTAAAAGGGTCACGTCCAGATTGAACGAGATTATGGTCCATCTGCAGAGAGCCTTTAAAGAATGCACCGTCGAACCGCTCGAATCGATAGTGAATCGAAAGCTGGCGATCCCACTTCGGCATCGAACGGTGAATCGGAGAATTTCGTCTGGAAGATACCACAGCAAGGTCTTACCCGACGGAGAGACCGTCGACA
>NW_022730778.1:0-714 GCF_011630105.1 Anneissia japonica | reverse complement strand
TTTTTTTTTTTTGGTTTTTTTTTTTTAAATTTACTGTTTATTTTCATTCTTCCTTTTACATATTGCTTTCCTTAATTTGATCTTTTTTTTTTTCTACATCTTTCCATCTTTTTTTAATCTCTTTTTTCCCTTTGTTATTGTTGCCTAAAGCTGACCCTTGACACAAAACCAGAGAGTATGAAAAAGCTCATGCAAATACTCACAAAACAAGATTTTTTCTAGCAGATTGTCAGCCCTATGTGATTTTTTTGGGTGCATGTCTTACAGGTAAAGAGGCCCTCAGAAAGCCCTGCTCTATGGTAATGCGCATACTTGATGCTGGGAACAGGAAGCCTAGTCGACAGATGTCGAAAAAACTTGAATTTGGGGCTAATAAGGAATGCCACTGCTGCTGCTGCTATCAAGATCTCATCAAAGCTCAGGTTTGTATACTTTATCAATTTTCTAATTGTTGTATTATGTAAGTTTGTGCATATGTGGCAAAGACAAGCCAAACTAGTCACTCCTCACAAAAATCGATTTTTAGTTAGTAGTATATGGTTAAACAGTAAAATGAGACCTATAAAATGGTGAAAGAATCATTTAAATCCGACATTTCGTTATGAAGTTACAGCAGTTTAAACATACAGCTGTTTAAAGAACAAATTTTAAAAAGCAGCCTTCAAAGTTTATGATTTCGGGCATTTCTCTGGCAGAAACCATTACCAAATCTTT
>NW_022730777.1:0-527 GCF_011630105.1 Anneissia japonica | reverse complement strand
CATTTAAAATTATTTTTTCAGGCCCGGGTGGCTTGCCTTTAACATGTAATGTTCTCCATGATAAGCCACTGTCTAATAGAGATGTATCTGAGATATTTGGTACCAGTTCGCTACTCGAAGATATTTCACCTCCTTTGTACATTGGCACACTGAGGTCTGAGGGCGCCCTACCAACAGGCCATTTTGCTAGTAATGAGATCCACGATAGACCAGTTCCAATGCGACTAATACCTTACTCAGGTAGAAATAGAAATGCCTTGACTTGATTAATTTTGATCAGTATTCCTGTGAGCCATTTAACAAAGACAATGACGATGATGATAATAATACTGATTATGAGGATAATGATTGTGATGATAATGATGATGACTCATAATGATGACTAATAATGATATTGATATTGATGATGACGATGATAATAATAATTACAATGAGTGGAATGACGGTGTTGATACTGGTGAGATGATGATGAGGATGATAATGATAATAATAATAGTTGTGCAGTTGTGTTGATAATGATATTGTGT
>NW_022730776.1:0-1302 GCF_011630105.1 Anneissia japonica | reverse complement strand
ATCGAAATTGGTACCTTGTTTTTTTTTTCCTTAGGAAAGAAAATATAATGAAGAAAACTGTTTTTCATATTTTGTATTGCATTCTTTTTGCTGCATTAACCGAAGGGGATTTTAAATGTTATATGTTGGTTACATGTTGTTTTTTTTATCTTTCCAGGTTTCTTTTCTCATTGAGAAATAATTTCCTAACAGTGTGGCTTTTAACTAAAACTTATGAAATGAATGCTATTGATAGAGACTGGTTTGATTTTGAGATGATACCAATTTAAATAATGTACCTACACAAATTAACGCATTTCTCATGGTATACCTATTTTATCTACTAATTTAAATATAGGCGGATATGTGATTTACGTAGAATTCCTAAATCGTTAGATTTAAATTAGTATCGTTCAAACAATACATAACAAAATGATTAATCATTAACCCCAAAATAGTGGAATCACAGTAGCATCCTGTGAACTGTAGAGGGCTTTCCGACTTTAACAAACGAAGAGATGTTTTTAATTACTTAAGGGGAAAGAAATACGCAATATATTGCCTACAAGATACCCACTTTACCGAAGAAAAAGAGCACCTTATCAGAAACGAATGGGGCCTTGAATGTTACTTCAGTTCCTACAAAAGCAACTCAAGGGGCGTTGCCATACTTTTTAATACAGGGTTTAATTTTCGCGTGAAAAATACTGTACTTCTAAAGACACTGAAGGTATAATCTACTTTCTCTTGATACTGAATTAGAAGGATATAATATTAATTTGATTACCTTACAGTATATGTACCGAATATTGATAACCCGATATTTTATAACAATTTAAATGACGTGTTGGACGATTGACAACCCACACACCATTATTTGCAGGGATTGGAATTTATTATTAAACCCAGCTATTGATTCATTAAACTATGTTAGAATTAACAATCCAAATGCAAGGCATAAAGTTAACGATTTTTGCAATACACGAGATTTAATTGATCTGTGGCGTATTCAAAATCTAGCTTTGAGAAGATATAAATGGAGACAAAATTTGGCTGGAAGCATAGTAGACTGGATTATTTTTAAATTTCCACAGAATTATTAAATAAGGTTCCCTCCTCGGACATAATACCTGGTTACTCAATTATCACAATTAAACTTAATTTATTAAATATCGAGCGAGGAAATGGTTTAACAACTCGCTTCTTCGAGATGAGAACTTCGTTAAAAAAGTTAAAGAAATAATTTGAGATACAAAAAGTATGTATGCGGCAACCCCATACAAAATTGGAAAATATTTACAACATAAAAAATGATGACGTATG
>NW_022730775.1:0-1105 GCF_011630105.1 Anneissia japonica | reverse complement strand
TTTGTATCGAACATGTGCTCCAGTCTATAGAACGCATGTTCAAATTTCAGACTCTATTCAAATTCATTGAAAAGGAAGGGAAAGATGTTGTTTGTATCGAACATGTGTTGGGAAAAGTTGTTTGTATCGAACATGTGCTCCAGTCTATAGAACGCATGTTCAAATTTCAGACTCTATTCAAATTCTAATAATAGGGTGCCCCTTCCTTATCTTATGGTAGTACTGCATTTTTTCGTTTCATTGTGTGGATTTAAAATAAGGATAGTCAGACCTCTTCCTATTCTATACTCTTTGTTAAATCCACCAACTACAAAAGAGTTGAAGGGGGTGTTTGGAAGTTCAAAAAATTAGCACATCTTTCCCTTCCTTTTCAATGTATTTGAAATGGTTCTGCTACTAAAAAAAAAGTTATAATGCTACTGTAAATCTTGCCCAATGGGTAAACCAGACATAATTATCACATAATATTGATAGTGTAGATCAGAGGTTTAGCTAGGGAGAGCTGTGAAGAAATTCCTGGCATTACCATAGTAATAATAGTACAGTACTTCGTTTTAGTATAAGAATGCTACAACAATTATAGTACAGTTAGATATTAGGGAATAAACTTGATTGTGTGGGCTCTACAACCATCAAACCATTGGTCTGGTTTTGATCAATGAGACAGGATACCTCACAGTCTGGGTTCAGCATTCAATGAGCCTATCATTTCAACATATGTATGTTTTTTTTTTTACTGAGCATACTACACTACTGTAGGATGTCTCATGGAAAAACAACTTTTACACGTACATCTTCCTCATAGTTTGTGGTAGCACTTTACGAGATAGGATTCCAAAACTCCAACAGTTGAACCTATTGCACTTCTTTACTATTTGGTATTAATGTTGGTTTTTTTTTTTTTTTTTAATCCAACCAGGATCTAAATTAAATTTGATATTTTCCATAATTTGAATCATTAATAATCTTCTGTTCTTCAAACCTTACTTCTTGAGAACTCACTTCATTTCGATATCTATGTACTTAAGCTACTCGCAATTTATAATTGCTTGAAGCTTAAACATTTTAATAAGAAGATGGTAGTAAGTAATTATTTTGATATGAA
>NW_022730774.1:0-977 GCF_011630105.1 Anneissia japonica | reverse complement strand
TGTCTGGGCACATGATCATTGGTGGTTCACAATCTGAAATTATTATTAACATTAGATACCATATCAAAATGTTTTCCCAATGGCATGTAATAATGTTTTGTTTAATGTGTTGTTTAATACAAACCTCTTAGTTGCAATGTAACCCAACAGAACCCAAAAAATCCTTCTCAGCTACACAGAAATAAATTACTTAAGACACTGATCATAAAATAATATTACCAAGATACATGTGAAGTGTGACTCCAGGCATTAAGGCAATTATTATTCAAACAAGAACATTTTGTTCCCACTTACAAGATATATAAACATTTTTAAAATATTATTATTATTATCATTATTATTATTATTATTATTATTATTATTGTTGTTGTCACTTTTACTGTAAATATGTCTATAATTAAAATTTCAACTAAAATTATTATAAATATTTACAAATTACTTTTAGAACACACAGCACTAACGAGAAATATAATTATTTAAGTGACATTTAAACATATTTAAAGAATTAGATCAACTTCGGAACATTTTTCTACAAAACCATTATACAAACAAGATAATCATAAAATAAAACCATTTTACAGACATTTTAAACACAACAAAATGGAACAAAAAATAAATTATGTTGACAAAGACGGCGACTGGAAAATTAAATAAAAAATACAAGATAAGGTTACAATCAAACAAATTAACACATATCAACAGACAGAAAAGGTGAAAGTACATACGTTTAGATGATGGACATATAATGTTTAAACTCCTTATTGAGCATCTCAATGATAGCATCGTAGAGAATGAGTATGTCATTATGACGAACAATATATTTATTTATTTATTGTTGTAGTAATATAGGGCACTTGTCGTAATGCTTTGTTTAATCAATTGTATAATATTATATAAATATAAATGTTATTGAAGATTTATAAAGTTTTTGTTCCGCAAAAGTAAAACTAAATATAACGTCTATAAAAAAAAATTCA
>NW_022730773.1:0-689 GCF_011630105.1 Anneissia japonica | reverse complement strand
TTTCTTATATTTTTTAATGCTAATTATATTCTTAATAATAAGTTATGCTAATTACATTCTTATGGTAATTAGTTGGATTTTTATGCTAATTAATCAGTTTCAATCAGCGACTGTACGCTGGTTTTAGAATGGCATGCCTCTAATACGCAATTCATCTTATCCTAGCTTCCTTGGCTAGACAGCAGTGAGTAACGTAATGGTGCTAAGTTCATTGTCTTACAGAGTAGCCTGGTGGCTACTTATAGCCTGGTTCTCACGAGAGCCCATCCAGAGCGGGAGCTAACCGTTAGCGCTAACCGTTAGCACCTGCGTGAGAACGCCCAATCGCTTAGCACTAACCGTTAGGAGCGTTATCGGTTAGCAAGTTGAGGGCCTTTCTATCATCAACCAATCACACATACGTCTTTACAATTTCCAGTTTCTTATTGGTCAGTGATTCGATCATCATATTGTTGGTATCCAGATCGGGATTTTCTCGCATGGATGCACGGCAGCTAACGGTTAGCAGGATCCGGATCCTGAGAACTGTTGTGTGAGAACATAGCCTTAGTTTTGTAAGATTTATCCACACTTGTGTCTGTTACCATCTAACACACATGTTATTTAATCATTCATTAGTCATAGTTAAAATTAGATTTATTTAGGATGATGAAAATGTCCTTACAAAGTGGTTGAAGATTGATAGGTGT
>NW_022730772.1:0-1265 GCF_011630105.1 Anneissia japonica | reverse complement strand
ACACTTCTAGACGTAGTATCAAATTTTAGTTGCCATAGACCCGGTTTCATACACACTCGCTTAAGGAAACTGTTTTCCCTTATTGTTAAATAATCCTATGCAATACTGTAGGCCCTGGTATAAAAATAAAATTGACAGATCAATTCGACACTCTGTAAAGATCGATTATGCCTTTTTATATAATATTGTAGGCCATAGGCCTAATGTGTGTGAAGTACTGACTTTGTTAATATCGAATGGGTAAAATTGCGCACAAACTTCAAATTCTTGTCCTAACATACAATGCCAGAGGAAAGGATATCATGTTTTAGTCACCAAAAAGGATTTTCCACGGACGCACAGAGTAGGCCTTATAGTAGGCCTATGGCCCAAAGCGAACGAGTTTCTGGTCTCAAAAACCCAGACACTTTGTTAGGGCCTATACAGTACAAAATACTGTACAGTTTATAATTCATTGAAAAAGCTTTAAAATGAAGGACTTTTAAATGTAGAATATTTTGAGAATCTTGGGTTTTTAAAAGCAATCTTGGGAATTTTTAGACTCACTCTTGAGAATTTTGATTTTCCCTAGTGGTCACGCTGCATTTAGAGACAGAATTGTATCCCGACGACATCAAACTAGTGTAGGCCTAGGCTTAAGTACAGTAGGATGTACTACTAGGCCTAGGCTTTTGTTGTAAAAGTTGAAGTGCATGTACTAGGATGCTCCATAGGCCTATATTTAAAAAAATACATTTTGTTAATTATTATTGGTTGGCCTGGGACCTAGGCAGGCATTGCCGTCGAAAGTCCTGGGATTCGACGATAACGTCAGTGCACATGTTTACAAACGCCATTGATTGGAATGAAAATAGACGCGCTGAATTTCGTTTGTTTATGAAAGATAGTATTTATCGAACATTTATCTATATAAAAACGAAATTAATATTGTAGAAATTGTATTTCTAAAGATTCAAATATAATTCATATTTCATTTGGTAGACAATAAATATTCAGTAAGATAAAAAACGATTATTAATTCTGAAATGTGCATCAAATATCAGCTATTATTAATCAGTATGTATTAGATTAAAGTCTAAAAATAATAATTTCGAATTAGGCCTAGTAAACAAATAATTGTAATTAAAGTTTAGGTTCCCATGATGTCAGATGACATGTATTCAATATGATGCTATATTTTGGGCTCTGACTTAACTTAATGATGGCCCTGTCAGTTGTAGTAGTGACAATATTTGTGCTTTTTTAGCCATGTAGTAAAAATAGTA
>NW_022730771.1:0-594 GCF_011630105.1 Anneissia japonica | reverse complement strand
TGTTTTTGTTTTTATAATTAATTAATCACCATAATTAAATGCCCAGCTACATCATAATATTAAATAGGCCTATTTATAGTCACATTATTATGATCGGTCTACATTTTTTATTTAAATGTATTAATTAACGTAAATTGTAGTCATCGTGGCTCTCTTTAATTAGAAAGTTACATAGTAAGGTAACACAAACTTATGAGAACTTTAATAAAACTTCCTAAATTCGCCTCTGAATGTTATTGTTGCCATACTTAATAAATCAATGTCGCTATCAGGACTATCTTCTTCATGATTCTCATATACAACCTAACTCCATAGTAACTTCGAGGAAGTCTCAACAACACTTGCTTGAAATTGGAGGTGTCATATTGGACCCGAATGATCACACGAGCATTTACATGGCACTTCACATAAAGAACACTACAGCGCGCTATACAATTTATTTTATTTTATTCAATTCTCAACCAATAGAGATAGAAACTAGACTAGAACATAGACAAAGAAACACGAGGTACAAACTTGCAAAAAACTGTATGTCTTCATAAAGTTTTAAACGAGGATAAACGTCAATAAATAAATTTCATCCGAACAACTTAA
>NW_022730770.1:0-1124 GCF_011630105.1 Anneissia japonica | reverse complement strand
AGAGAGAGAGATGGGGAAGAGGGGAATAGGGAGGGAGGGAGGGAGTGAGAGAAAGAAAGTGTGTACTGTAGTATTAAGGTTCAATAATATTTAACTTATATAACCATTGTAATTTGTTTATTGATACTCTTCACCTGTTGAATTTCTCAACTTTGTTTCAACTTAGCTTGAAACCGTGTTTACCACAATTGTAGTATTGATATATTATTAGTCATTCTAAAGTAACAAGCAATCACCCCTGGACAATTGAACATTAAATTTTCCACACAGTTGATTGGAACTTTTAAACCAAACCTTTGATATTTTTAATATATCGTAATTAGAAGTTTCTAACAAACGTCCTATTAAATCATAGGGAATGAATTTCTCTATTATCCAATTACAAACCCCCTTAAAATATGTGGGGGAACCCCCATGATCTACCTCTCAAGCTACAACTGCGTACACTTTACTATTATAACAACACTCGTAACCTACCCACAAACCACAGAAATAATATAGGACTATGTGCAAATTTTACAAATGTATACCAACTTCTAAACAATGTGGAGTGCATCCAGTAAATTGTATGCCTTATAAGCAGACCTTAGAGGGCGGTATGTAGATTTTGACATAAACCACTTTCCTCGTTTTTAAGGACAGGGCTTTTCCTAGTTTTATCACTTGGGTTCAGAAAGTATCAATAGGTTACTACAATGTGTCTGCGAGCACCTACCGTATAGAACAACTTTTTAGAAAGCCCGGCGAGAATTTTTATATTATTTTAAAGTAATAAATTTCCTAATAAACTTTTGGCACGACATAACTGCTTATAATACCGAAAAAATCAGGCTCTGACTATTTTTCCGCATTTTTTAGTCTAATGAATAATATGATAATGATGATTCAATTCAGTTGCGTAGCTAGAGGTGTTGGCGCCCGGAGGAAAGAGTAGAAAATTGCGCCCCTTCCCCCACCCCCAATTATAATTATAATATTTTGAAATAAATTAATATTGGTTGTATAGACTCGAAGCATATCCGTACCGTACGTCCATATCATGCATTGTCTAAATAATTAAACCCGAATAACTATTATATTCTAGCTCTCATATGTTCTTTCTTACCAGGGGTGGCGCCATGAGT
>NW_022730769.1:0-712 GCF_011630105.1 Anneissia japonica | reverse complement strand
CATACTTTAAACTGTTCTCAGTTCTATTGAAAAGTTTGTTTCGTATTCTTGCAACTACGTGCGATTGTATAATTCTAGTAAGAGTTATCATGTTTTATTCTGTTTTGTTTTTGGTTTAATTTACGGTACGTAAATATCTGGTAGACTAATTCACCTTCATTATTCGTTAAAATGTACAACCGGTGCACATTTCAACGTTTTAAGTTAAAACGAATGAATTGATGATGATAAAGGAAACGGTTTGAATGTGAATTTGAATAATAAAGTTATAAAAGATAAAGATGAGTACAAAGGTCAAAAATAAAATGTTATAAAAAATATACTATTGTAAAAAAAAATGTAATTGGTAAAGAGGCTGAATCAGACCCTCTAAATAGGTTATTGCTGTCGTTTTACTTCTATCAATCTTATATGCAAGGGAACTTCGAAGCACTTGTCTGCTAGTTGAGCATGGACCTTAGTATGAAATAGAATGAATCTCAGCCACCGCGCTTCAACCTCCACTCCTTTATTGCTTTATTTATTAGGTTTATAATTATAATTATTATTTTATTTTCAAAGGAAATGCTAATTTACTTAATGCATCATAAAATAATAAGCTGTGTCTTATTATAAGAGGCCTATATAGAAATATCGAAAGTAACTTATTTTTATATTTAAATATATTAAAATATAAATATTCCAAGTATATGTAAACCAAATAATAAGCTGC
>NW_022730768.1:0-603 GCF_011630105.1 Anneissia japonica | reverse complement strand
ATCGGACAATGGGAGTCTAGGCCTGTCAGACGGGAATTCCCCACCTCCCAAGCAAATTTGGAATGCTGACGTCAACACACCGAATTCCAAGACTACGACAATCAAAATTAAAGGAAATGTTTACCTATTTAAATTTAATCTTTCTACACTACATTTTTCTTCATCATCATTAGTATACTATTATGTTGTTACTTTATAATATTATTAATATAGTATATCATTATTCTTATGCGTTTAAAAAAAATTATAGTTTATAATTCACATTAATATTAGCGTTAGTACTGTTATTTTAATATACTGATGTCATTATTATTATTATCATCATCATCTTCCTTATTGTCATCCACATCCTCATTATATTCCCCATTATAAGGAGGATGTTGATGATGATGCGGAGAAGAAAGATGATGAGATGATGATTATGATTGATGATAATGGTCGTTGATGAGGGTGATCGTGATAATGATAATGATGAGGATGATTGATGAGAATGATGTTGAGGTTAATTATGACGAATGATGAGAAAAATCCCGTCTGTCCCTCATCCTCATCTTCATTCTTGTCGTCCTCATCCTCTTCATTATCATCCTCATGATGATGATG
>NW_022730767.1:0-579 GCF_011630105.1 Anneissia japonica | reverse complement strand
TGCCTAGTTGTGCTAGTTTTCGATAGGAATTTCGCTAAAACGACGTCGATCCTCTTGATATATCCTAGTAACATGTCCCCATGTGTAATACGTTGATTATGTAATGTTATTTCGATTTTTAAAATTTTTTATATCAAATACACGTTCGCAAAAATTAGCGAGATGAACTTTTGTACACGCTGTGCCTATTCTTTAACACTGGAAAGAATAGGAGCCAGTGTTGAAGAATAGGAATTTCTCGAAAAACTCAAAATACACCATGACGTCATCGGAATTTCGACACGTGATCGTCTTTTCTAGTATGAAGAATTTTATTTTTTTTTAAATACGTGTCTGTGTCTTTTTTTTGTCATCACTTACAACATAATACACATTACAGACAATATGGGGTACTTGAACCAACACAGCACCCGGTTCGCCGGGTAGCCAGGGCAAACGTCACCTCGGCGTCGTGGTCTGTCGTTGGGAGCCGAGCGAGGGGGGAGCACCGATGCAGCATTCGGTGCCTCTCGAATTGGGAAGGTCTCGCCGGACGATGTCTCTGATCCCCTAATACCTTCGCGGAAGGCGTCCTGTTTG
>NW_022730766.1:0-623 GCF_011630105.1 Anneissia japonica | reverse complement strand
AAGTTCGGTGGTAGTAGTCCAGTGAAACCCGGGGATACCTCTTTGATTGAATACTTATGTGAATTTGAAGAGTATTGTGAATATTATTGTCTTGATAATAGGGAGAGGGCCCAGACACTCTTAACCCATTTATATGGTCCAGCGAAGGATGAGATTCTTTGTCAGCCTCAGTCAGTTAAAGAGAATGTAACAGAAATAATTAAAAAATTAAAAGCAAGGTTTGGTTCTGGTGAAAAACTTCCAGCGTTGAGTAGTGAATTATATTTACGACAGCAGCAGCAAGGAGAGAATGAAGGTGATGAAGGCAAAGGTATATGCTGCTCATCAAGAGAAGGAACAATCGGATGCATCTGTAGTAAAACTTAAAGAGGAAGTGGAGGAATTGAAGGGTTTAGTGAAAGAGGTCGTAGGTGCGGTTAATGAGTTGAAACGACATGATCAGAGGAAGGATCAATCAAATCGAGACATTACCTGTTTTACATGTGGGAATAAAGGTCACATTGCTAGATACTGCCGGCAACAAGTCTGTAGGCCTCATCTACCAAAGTGCTATTGTTTTGGACAAGTTGGTCACAAGAAGAATGAGTGTAAGATTAAGAAGGTGATTTCTAACCCAGAGAAAG
>NW_022730765.1:0-1732 GCF_011630105.1 Anneissia japonica | reverse complement strand
TGGCGCCAGCGGAGGGGAGATCTCCCCCCCCCCCACGGTCGGGGAGAAAAAGCACAATTCGCCGGGGAGAAAAACAAATTATATGTATTTTCTAAATATTAGTTAGACTCTAAAATCGATTAAATAAGCCTTTGAAACCCCTAAATTGTCAAAATTTTCGGGGGATTCGCCCCATGGACCACTTTCGAAACATTTAAATCGAAGCTCGACCACGCCCACTTTGCTTTTGTCGGGGAAATTTGACCCCTCGTCGGGGGGCATCACCCCCTGTCGGGGACTTCGGCCCCCCCATCAGACACATCCTAGCGCCACCCCTGAACTTTATAGACTGTAAATTATTCAAAATTTGTTTTTGTTGAATAAAGTGCGACAAAGAACAATGACATACACTGTAGGCCTAGATTGAAGTGGTCTATAGATTTTAACTATTACAAAGTCACACCTTTTTTATATTGGTAATCTACTGTATAGTACATTTTAGCCCAACTTGAGCATGATAACTTGTACTTATTTTAAGTATTTACTGTACATTGTTACTGTTTCTAGCAAACACGCATAGTGGACCTCGAATCGTGATCTTGTACCATATACCTAGTCGTGTTGCACCAGACACCATGATAAATACTACATGCAATAATTTAGTAAATTGTGTTGATACCATCTAGAAACGGAGGTTACCATTATTCTTATGCGCTTTCACGTAGTGACCTCTAAATCAAGAATTTAAAAAATAAAGTTAAAATATATTAACTATTATTAAATAATGAAACACCATTTTTTTTTTAAATCAAACTTCAGTTCTATTCGACACAATAATACCTTATTTTAGTCTTGATGACTATCCATTGCATAGACCATTGATAGAGGCCTAATTTTTCAATGCACTTTTCCTTAGTGTCAATAGAACTTGACTAACCAATCAGAACATGTTATTTAATAGCCAGATTACGCATTTGATCCACAAACCCACAAATATTTGAAAAAAAGCAATGCAAATGTAATAAATTATGATAAAAAAAAATCAACATAAATATATTATTATTATTAGACTCGCTTCAAGATTTAAAGGCTACCAAGATATCATTAGGTCTGAACAATTTACAATATTAAACTTTACATTATTAATTGTGATTAAACTATATATATAAACACAATAATTGACCATTTTGCACACTTTAAATGCCGCAAGCCCCATATTATTTTTGTTCTCATTCTGGCAGTACCATTAACGAGTAAGTTAATTTAGAGACAACGAAAAAAAAGAAATCGATAAATCCTTACCAAACCTATATTACGTTTGGTAACGCAAGGCGTGCACTAAGCGCAATAACTAGTGAGTAACCAAAATTTAGGCCTGGAAATAATAATGTTTTGCAACCATATATCTTGATGTTTCCACTGCTGTTGTTACCTCAGTGGCTGGCTTATTATTGAATTTTTAAACTCATCTTTCGGATGTTGCCAAATGCGAGCGCCCTAGACCAAGTGAAAGAGTGTGGTGACATCGCCTCCGCCGGTTCACACACGACGAATGACAAAGGTTTTGCGGTTTTTTAATGAATGGTTCACGCTATGTTCCAGCCTTGATTCAAGTCGGCTACGGCCCCGGACATTATTTCTGGCATACAAGATCAAGTCCATCCGTTGCAGGGCCTTGCTATAGGGCTTAACCTTTGTTCTGCATCTTCAAATAAAAAAAAAACAAAACAAAAAACAAACAAAACAAAAACTT
>NW_022730764.1:0-663 GCF_011630105.1 Anneissia japonica | reverse complement strand
TTTATCTTTAAAATCTTTAGTTGCACGATTAATTGATTTGTAAAGCACAATTGGGCATGTTTGCTGAGCTCAGGACTCCTTGGTCAAGATTTCGCTTTTATTGGAGGATCCAATTTTTATTTTTAAGTATAATTTAAGCTACCTTTGACTGATACTTCATGTAGCTTTCTGGAAATAAAGCTGATTTAAGTACTACCTTAAGGTGTTCGGCCGAAGAAGTACCGAAATTTAGGCCTGTCTAGGCCAAGTACAGTTACATATTACCGCGAAGTGGGGCGGGCGGTACATGCCTTTATTTACTACGTGGATAGCGAGATTTTTCGATCGCCATGCGAACTTAAACTATAATCCCAAATCCTCCTCTTTTTTGGAATTTAAGGAAATTAATACATTTTTGTTTCTTTGTTGGATCGATTGCAGCAACCCCAAACCCAACATAACGGTATTTCACATTATATAGCATTAATCATCTATAATAACTGCTAACTTCCTACTTGCTTCCTACCCTATCGCGTTGTTTTGTTTTGGTGACAACATGGCCGGTGTAAGTCACGTGATTGAAACCGAGTTGGCCAAACTCTCTCTATCTACGGCTCTGATTAGAGCTTGTCAGAATAATCTCAGCAGAGTAAGTCTGTATTATAGAGGGCGCTGTTTAAGAGT
>NW_022730763.1:0-4140 GCF_011630105.1 Anneissia japonica | reverse complement strand
TTAATCAGAAACGTAATTTTCACGATTTTTTAAAAACCCAACACCGTGAACCGGAAGTTCAAGGTCGCCGCGAACGTCTAACCAAAACAATCAAGTGTGACGTCACGCTTTGTAACGTACCTAATCAAGTTGTTACTAAAATGTTAAATACCCCTTTTACACTGCAAGCAAAATTCCAGACATAACCTGGGATTTTCCAATACCCGGGTTAAAATCTCCCGAGTTGTGGTTAGTGTAAATGTCAAAAAGTCCTACTCAGGTTGTCAAACATTCAGGGAGTTGCGTGCGGGACACATTCAGCATAGGACAACCTGGGTGCATTCTGGAGTCGCCAGTGTAAACAGCACCGAATTTGATTCCGGAATAAGTCCTTACCGGGCGCCTACCGCAGCGTGGTCAGATAGGCCTATACTTTGCCTACTACAATGGGCTAGGCCTAGACACTTGTCAAATTAAACCCTCTACGCTCCAGTATAGACTTGATATCAAAACTGCTGATTTAATTCGCATAATTTAAAAACAATCTGCAAGTACATTGCTTTAATAATTGACAATTTGTGGCTTTATGACGACGAGGAACTCTAGCGAAGTGATAATCACCATTGCAACAAAAACTTAGGGCGGTATTTGAACCCGAGTTCGTTGCCAGTGTAAAATGGGAGCAACTCGGGATCAACCCGGACTTTTTCGTTTGATGTGAATGAGAAATGCACCCGGGATTACTCAGGAAGTAACCCGGGTCGATTCTACCTTTAGCAGTGTAAAAGAGGTATTAGACAAGAACTAGTAGTAGGCTAGGGTAAGTCGCTAATTTTCAACCTACGTTAGTTTTCGCACCTCCCCCTTCCCCCAATTCCCGACCCCCAGATTTAATAAGATTTTTTAATTATCCATTTTTATGCCACTGGTAAAATGATATCGTTTTACGATGTATACAGTGTGAAGCACTGACCCTCGAACAAAAACTGTCCTAAAAAAAAAACTTAAAAAAAAAAAATTATGATTTAAACTTTTTATGAAATATGATATTCCCAAGGGAGAATAAGAATATGTTGTCATATTACATCTAAAATTAATTACCTTAGAGTGGAAAAATCTATTCCAAGTTTACATTTATCCGAAAGAAAATTTAATTCTAAAAACGTTGATCAAAACATGGCTGCTGTCACATGGCTTACAGTAGCAAATAAGAAGAGAGAGGTTAGGTCACAGAACAAAGGATAGGGTTATTATTCGACATCCTATCGTTAATATGAAATTATGGAAGGTATCCTAAAACCAAAATGGCAAAGTAGGCATTTTTCCCTACATTTTGTAAGACATGCGATCACAAACTGGTCTAAATTTATATAATTTCATTATAGTAAAAAGATAGTTTACAGTGAAACAGTTTAAAATTAACTATTATTTAACATTTCTTTTATAGTTAGGCGAATAAATTTGTATTTCCAAAAGATAAAAATTGCGAAAATAGCACTGACTGTCGAAAACTGATGGTCGAAAGCTGGGCCTCCGAGGGGTGTCAAAAACTAGTGTAAAATCTGCAAAAGAATGATTACATTTTACAGGCAAGATGCAATTTAATTTTATGATTTTGTAGTTGGAAAGTATGAGTTACATGCATCTGTTAAAATTAGATTCCTGTAATTCTGTTGTCCGAAAATTATGTAGTTTTAACCGGGTATGTCAAAAATCAGCGACTTACCCTAGGCCCAGGCATTTCTTCGTAGATGAGTTATGCTAGTAAGTAGAACCTAGGCCTTGTAGGTAGAGCGAATACTAACCAAACAACTCCACCCATATTTACTGATTATCAAGCTGTTACTTAGAAATAGGCCTAGGTATACATTGTGCTAAACTCTTTTGCGGACAAAATGGACAGAATTTTCAGACTGTCAAATAAGGTCTGCGTGGAAAATTATCCTCTGTGCAAAAATTGGCCAAGAAATCCATTGTGCATTTCAGAAAATAACAGCCGATTTTTGTGCAGATTTTTTTCGAAAATTAGGCCTTGGCCTATCTCAGTATAAACCAGTGTATTACTGTGCACATATTTTCCTAGCGATTTTCCACACAAATCCATTTAGTTTTTAACAATGTTGTGCAGCACGGATCCAAATCGGTATAAATTATCATGTCTTATGCCTCTACAGTATTTCGATAGTTACATTGGTTGCTGGTAGCTTAATAAAAATAGAATTTAAAAACCAAAGTTTTTTTTTTTTCACCAGGGCACAAGTGCTGATCAAGATAATCGTTTTGCAAACAAACAGAAAAAGTTAATGAAGCAGATGAAGTTTTCCGATATTTTAGAGAAGAGAGTAAGATATTTTATTCTGTTATGTAATGATATTAGGGCAAAAAATAAGGAAAAATAGAAAAAAAAATCTATTCACCTCATTCTGCCTTTTTTGGGCCACTGCCTTTTCACCTTTCACCTTTCACAAGCAAATTTGCTTGTGTAAAGTGCAAAGCTTTCAATGAGTATGTGTCCCAAACCCAGGGATGTAGTTGAGGTGGGTGGGGCCATCCAGCCTTGAGGTTTTCCACCCAGTCTAAATCTAATTTCATGTCTCTTCCACCCACCGTTATTTACCCACTTTTCCATCCTTAAAATCCCTTCTTATTATTTAGAGTTTACCAATGTGATCACACACCCACCCTCAAAATGTCTATCACCAACCCTTAGTTTTCTTCAACTGCAAACCCTGCTGTACATAATGCTCTGTCAACACTTACACTTTTTTGTTGCAAATATCTGTGATTTGGCCATTATATGCAGTGGGGGATCCAGGAATTTTAAATAGAGGGGGCCCAGAGAGGGACAGATGAAGGGTCTGTACTACCTCAGCCCCACCATGGTTGGGGCTGAGGTAAGAAAATGTATGGTTATGCACCAGAAACGGTGCTCTTATATTCAAAATTTGAGTAGAATTTTTCCTTTTTTCCTCAATTTTTTTTTATTTTGAAAAATTTAGGAGGGGCCCTCCACTGATATGGGTATGATCATGTCATGTCACACATATATATTGGTGAATCTTAACTATTTATCTTAACAGTGTGAACATACATTGTATGTTTGACCTCTTTATGAAGAGATAAAATAAATGGCCCATCTTTTTTTAAATCACTTAGATGGGAAAATAATGTTTTTAAAACTCCATAAGAAGGTGGTTAATTTTCTATTAATGATGTTGTTATTTAATTTACCATAAATATATAATATTTAGTTTTTACAGTGATTATTTGAAGATCAAGTTGCTTATAATTGGGTACATAAATAGCAATACACCTGCAGCCTCCTTTGCTCCTTGGAGAGAATTCCTGTACAGGCACTATAGCAAATTCAGCACTAATGCTTTCCATATTACATTTTCTTCATTCACCTCCTATTATAAAAATGCTTTTGTTTTAATAGTTCATTGCTCACATGAGCAAACACAATAAAAGTAATTTGTGTTTGTGAAAATAAATCCAGTTTAGCTTGTGCTGTTTAAGTTTGTACATTCACATCATTTATAGAAGGTTTATTATTTAACATTTTGTTCATTTTCTAATCATTTTCTAATTATTGGGTAGGTGCTAATGAGCAAGGTGAACTTGGACACAATCAAGCCATGGATAACAAGAAAAATTACAGAAATTCTGGATGTTGAAGATGAGGTTCTCATTGGCTTCATATTTAATCAGTTAGAAGAGGAGGTAAAGTATAATTTTTAACTTGTATTCGAAATACCAAGTTTTTTATTATTCGTTAAAGTTTTTTTTACAGTTAATTTTATAGCTATTTAGTACTGATACTGTTGCAAAATTTATAATACTAAAATTGAAATTATTACAAGGTTTTACCAACCAGTTTTGCATAATAATTAAATACATTATCTTGTATTCTAAAAAAGCAAATTTTTAATATTTATTTGTTTTACAATTCATGAAGAAATGGATTTTTGTCTGAGAACATTTTCTGCCACTAAAGGCATAAGAATTTGGTATGCTTCTGTACAGTTGGATACATGAGGTAAGCTCAAAATGTTTCCATGTTTTGGTTTCAGGAAATGCAAATCACAGATACAGAATAATAATTCTTCCAATTAGATATGAAACTTTTGTTTCAGTGTGCATGGGATTATGTGCTACTAC
>NW_022730762.1:0-998 GCF_011630105.1 Anneissia japonica | reverse complement strand
AATTGCCATCATCATCATTATCATCAATGTCCTCACCATTCCCATCTCCATTGCCATTTCATCAACGTCATCACCTGTTGATTGCAAACCATTTCTAAACTTTCTCCAGTTTCAATGATTCTGAGCCGTAGTTGCAATAGGGTTTTCTTATCATTCATTGTATAACTTTACACAAGTTTCTAGTGCCAACTTAGTGTGTCTCAGAGGACAGCTGAGTGTATATCTTCAAAGCCAACAGAGTGTGTGCAAACTGAGTGTGTGTCTCAAGCCAACAGAGCATGTGCCAAATGAGTGTGTGTCTCAGAACCTAACAGAGTGTGTGCCAACTGAGTGTATGCCAAATTAGTGTGTGTCTCAGAAGCCAACAGAGTGTGTCCCAGAAGCCAACAGAGTGTGTGTCAACTGAGTGTTTCTCAGAAGCTAACAGAGTGTGTCTCAGAAGCCAACAGAGTGTGTGTCAACTGAGTGTGTCTCAGAAGCTAACAGAGTGTGTGCCAACTTAGACACACACTCTGTTGGCTTCTAAGACACACACTCAGTTGGCACTCTGAATGTGTGCCTCAAGAGCCAGCAGACAGTATATTTATGAGAAGTGGTACCAAATTTATTTTGTTTCCACATCTTTTGAGGTTATTTCAGACTTTCAAGATTTACAATCTAACATATTTAACAACCCAGACTATATTTTTTGTTGAGTTGGAATGGACTAATTAATTGATATCAAGCTGAGATGCCTTTAAGTCAAAATCTGTTATTGTTAATAAAACTGGTAACATATTCATTTTTACAGAGAATCAATGCTGAGATTGAACTGCGTTTGAAAACAGCTGAAATGCTGGCTTTGAAAGGAGACACAAAAGGTGAGAAGGAAATGATAGTGGCTGAACTGTTAGAAGTGCACGAGGGCTTGCAAGGTCGTATCATTGAGCTCCAGATCCTACTCACTGTCTCCAAGTCTTTCTTTGATAACATGAGAAAGGTAAGTCAAATTTGCATTT
>NW_022730761.1:0-907 GCF_011630105.1 Anneissia japonica | reverse complement strand
TATCGATCATATCAGCCTAACCAATTGACATTTCGAAATCGTATTAAGTGAGCATTAACTTTGGGATAATGTTGAATGTACTGTACCCTAATTTGACGCGTGCGCTTCACTACGCGCGCGTACGCGTGCGTCAAAATTTCAAAATGCTTAATATCACTTTTTGACTAAATAAGAGCACGTCTTAGGCCATTTTGAGCATTTCAAATTTTTTTGAAATTTTCCACTACGCGCGCGCATTTTTACTTGCGCAGCACGTACGGAAGCTCAGGTTATTTTACATATTTTGGGTTCCCGACATTGCTTTCACAAATTTCCATTCTTTTCGGTCATCTTTTGGCCAATAGCAATGCCGTACGTGCGCATCAAACATAGGTATCTTTGCGCGTATTTGTGCAGCTATACAGTGAAATTATGATAAAATCAGACCTATTTCTAATCAGTTATAGCTCCTTAGGTTGAAAGGTGACCCCCATTTTTTATTACATATTCTGAAAGCACATGAGTTGTAAATATGATTTTAGAGATCATAATGGCAGATTGGATATTGTGACGACATCATATTGGCGTCTGAATTCAAAGAAAGTGATTTATAGCTATGACGTCATTTTTGAAAATACGCATTTGAGCGTATCTCGCTTATCCTTGATCGATCGTCTTCCAACTTTCAGTATGTTATAGCTAAAACAATTCTCTTTCATATATTTGACTTCTTTTTAGATTTTGATGACGTCATCATGGTCAAAAAATTGTTTTTTCTGACCCCCACATCTTTCTTTTCTCAAAACGTTGATGAGCCCATATCATCTTAACCATTCGTCATTTCTGAATCATATTAAGTGAGTATAATCTTCAGGTCAAGGTTGAATGTCAGGTACCTTAATTTTCAGTTCGCGCGACTTTACGTGCG
>NW_022730760.1:1455-1925 GCF_011630105.1 Anneissia japonica | reverse complement strand
AGTTGTTGCTATTGGCGTTTTATTAGTATTTTTCTCATATTATTATTATTATTGTTATTATTATTGTTATTATTATTATTATTGTTGTTGTTGTTGTCACCTTTATTATCGATATTATTACCCTATTATTACTAAGTAATAAGACCTTCGGACACAGATCATTTTCATTTGCTGCAGCCACACTCTGGAACGCACTACCACTTCACATTAAAAAATCAGCATCAATTCCTTTATTTAAAAAATCACTCAAAACGCACTTATTCCAACAATAACATGAAGCGCCACTGATAATTACTTCGGTTTTTTAAATGGCGCTATATAAGTTCTTACTTTATTATTATTATTATTATTAAGTAGGCCTAGTATTATAAGTATCATTATTATTAGTATTACTAATTAGTATTACTATTATTATAAAAATAAACATTATCTTTAATTTATTATTGTTGTATTATTGCTATTATCACCTT
>NW_022730760.1:0-1438 GCF_011630105.1 Anneissia japonica | reverse complement strand
TTATTATCACTAATTAGTAATTGATATTTAAATATCGTTATTATTACCATACTAGTATTATTACTATTTGTTAAAATAAATATTACTATTAATGTTGTTGTTATTATCACCTTTATTATCATCATAATTACTAATTAGTATTATTAATATAAATATCACTAATTTATTGTTGTTTAATATTATTGTTGAAGTAGAATGTTGTGAGTAAACAGAAGACGAACACATTAATAAATAAACTCTTTTTAATTCATAGACAATAGCATTCAAATCTCTTTTGGTAGTGTGGTGGTCCTGTTTTACTAAAACATACTGTGTACTTTATTTCAATCATATATTGGCGCTAATGCACTTTAGTACTGTAACACTTCTATCTTCAAAAATAGTATATTTACCTACTGTGCACTACTAACAATATCTTACAATGATTTTTCATCCAGTTCTGCCACTAACAACGCCAGATTTTAGCATTTTATTACCAGAACCACGGCTTTTAATGCCTAAACTATAGTTCCATCCTTCGTCTCCGTGTTCAGTGAAAATATGATGGCGAATTGGTGATCGAGCATAATTCTGTTGCCAGAATTCAAACTATGTGTGTTGGTGTTGCCAGAATTAGTAAATCAAGATCAAGCGTCAAGCGTCAGATTCTGAACTTATCTGTAGAGCGATGAGAAGTTCTATGTCTCGTGAGAGAAGGGAAATGGAAGACAGCACAAACATGCATACATTATTTAATGAAATAAATAAATATATGAAGGTCCTAAATGTAATGTCCTGGGTGTAATAATGACCATGATTGAAAATTGATCGGATTGATTGATTGATTGATTGATTGATTGATTGATTAAGTGAATGAGTGGTTGTTTAGGTACTTGGATGGGTAAGTGACTGATTGCTTGATTAATTGATTGATTGATTTAATAAAAAAAAAAAAAAATAATAATAATAATAATAATAATAATAATAATATAATAATTTGATTTAATTTGAGTTTATTCAGAAAATCATTGCACAATTACATCGAAACATTGGTAAAGAAAAACTTATAGGCCTAATGAAAAATTAATATCAAACAGAAAGCACAAACAGTAGCATTCTACTCCAGCAGAATACCGGTACATTTTTTTCTAACCTGGTTGGGATCCATACCATACGTCTTCTATGATCACACAATTGTTTTCAGTTCAAGCAATTTGACGGTAATGTGTTGTAGTTCAATATGTAATGAAAGTGTACATGTATCATTTCACACAAAAAATAAACGCATCTGTCAAAACCCATTCTCAACAATAAACATCGAAACAAATTGTCCAACCTGGATTCGAGCCAGACACCTTCTGCTGTCTATAAACGGTAAAGAAGAGGAAATTGCGAGTTTGAAAAAAATTCCCCAACAGAGATCCGAACCCGGGGGTTTCTGCTATCTGTCTTTTGTCTG
>NW_022730759.1:0-613 GCF_011630105.1 Anneissia japonica | reverse complement strand
TATATATATATATATATTTTTTTTTTCATTTTGTTCGTACATAATCTTATCACCTTACCTTATTGTGACAATTATTTGGTGTATTTTTATTGTTCTGTGCAATCTTTAATTTCCTTCTTGCTTTACTTTTTATTCATGCATTTTATTTGAATTCCTTTATTTATTGTTGTCTAATTGTTTTTTGTTTTTTTTTAATGTGTGTGCTTTTCATTGTGTATTTTTTTTTAATTGCTGCTTGATTGTTCTTTGTATTTTTATTGTACTTCTTCATGTTAACATCAATGTAATCCAGTTTTAACTTGACTGCGGATTTGATGAATGAATAAATACATGAATAATTGAATAATGGATTTTGTTCCACATAGGCCTATGTCTCGATTTTATAATGTACAAGATATTCGTTCACGGAAGTAGTAAAATTCTACATAAAATGTAGAATCAATCACTCAACTAAAACTCTAAATGTATTACAATACATTTACGTCTGTCAGCCATTATATCGTCGCTCACATCACGAACTAACACAATCAAAGTAGATTGTGTTAGTTAGAAATCACAGTAGCGCGTCAAAACGAGCGCGTATTGGTTGTCAAGCAATTTTGTATTCTTTACC
>NW_022730758.1:0-1664 GCF_011630105.1 Anneissia japonica | reverse complement strand
AAATTTATTAATAAAAATAATAATAAAAATAATAATAATAATAATAATAATAATAATAATAATAATAATAATAATAATAATAATAATAATAATAATAACTTTATTTAATAAAGCGCAAAACAATATCCATTTAAAATGATCACCGGCGCTGTACAGAATTTTAAAATATACATTTACAAAAAAATCAAAAAATACACAAGAAATATAAATTAAAAGTTAAATAGAAAAAAAATTGGAACAAATGATCATCACAAAATCACAATACCATTTAGTACATCAACAATCCACAAATAAAAGAAAACGCGACATGAAAGAGAACGATAAAAAACTAAAATATTTTTTGATTTTGTAAAAGAAAAAGACAAGACAAGTCCACCAAACCGTTACTAAATTTACATTAAAAAGTTAGGAGAATTAATGTAATGCCGATAAAAACTACAGTAGGCCTACATCATGTATCTTGATAATTTAAAATAAAGCAATGCCGATTAAGTTGAATATACCTGATCTAGATAAAAGTTAAACATTAAAATCTCTTTTTAAATAAATGTGTTTTCAATTGAGACTTGAAAACATCAATGGTAGTACAAGAGCTAATATAAAGGGGTAAAGTGTTGAAAAGCCGGGGAGGGGGCCAATATTCTCAAAGGCACGGTCTTCAAATGCTACTTTAGAATCTTAGCATCTGATCGCAGTTCTTTAACAGATTTCACTTTTGCCAAAAACTGAAATCCTGATCGAATGTTTCGTTTTGGAGCGTGCCATTCAATTAGTTCAGATAAATATTGTGGTGCTATACCATGTACGGATTTATAAACCATTATTAGCAATTCAAATTCAATCCTTTTAGGAATAGGTAACCAATGAAGTCCAATTTATACGTCAGTGATATGATCGTATTTTATTTCTTGTTACAAGCCTAGCAGCCGCATTCTGGACGCGAATAAGTGGTTTAAGTTTATATGCTGGAAGTCCAGCAAGCAGCGAATTTCAGTTATTTAATCTAGACGAAATAAATGCATGAACTAGTTTTTTAGTATCAGACTGAGAAAGCGATTTCCGTATACGGCTAATACTTTTAATATAAGAGTAGGACGACCCAGTGGTGGCGCCAGGACTTGCCCGAAGGAGGGGCTAAAGGCCCCGACAGGGGTGCTAGTGGAGCGAATCGAGTCTCACTTGGCTGGGGTCAGGGGGCCGCACATGGCCCCCGGTGGGGTCCAGGTGGCGACGGTGGCGACGCCCCCTGGAAGCCACAAATATTTGATGAATTATGGCGATTTTTTATTACTTATTTGATAGGCATCGAGTTACTATACTATGACTTCATGTAGGCTATGCTTTCTAATGTTGAAAACAGCTCCCAAAATAATAAAGCAAGAAACAAAGAGTATGCAATATAACCATCTGATTTATTTTCAAATCCTCATTCTTGAAAGTGAAATTCTATATTTTGGAAATTTTGCATAAAATCTGTCAAGCATGGGGTTGCTTCACCTATCACGATGTATTCCAACCATCATGAGGCTATCTAAATAATCATTTGTCATAACAGAACGCAAATTAATTTTAATTAGTCTCATTGAATTATTATTATTGTTGTTGTTGTTGTTTTTGTTGTAATGAAAAGTTAACACAAACAATATGGTGGCTAAACGAATTAA
>NW_022730757.1:0-863 GCF_011630105.1 Anneissia japonica | reverse complement strand
GAGTATAAACATAATGGCATCATAAATAAAAATTCAGTTTTTTAATTCAAATGGCAAAATGATGATGTCACAATGTCCGATCAGCCATTATGAAGTAAAAAATCGTATCTACAACTCATGTGCTTTCAGATTATGTAATAAAAATAGGGGGTCACCTTTCATCCTAAGGAGCTATAACTGATTAAAAATATTCATGGTTTTATGCATATACGTGCACGCTAAAAAGCGCGAATGGAAAATTAAGGTACATAACATTCAACCTTGACCTGAAGCTTATGCTCACCTAATATGATTTAAAAATGACTAATGATTAAGATTATATGGGGTCATCAACGTTTTGAAGAAAGAGAAATGAGGGGGTCAGAAAAAACAATTTTTTTGTCCATGATGATGTCATCAAAAAGTAAAAAGATGTCAAATATATGAAAGAGAATTGTCTTAGCTATAACATACTCAAAGTTGGAAGACGATCGACCAAGAATAAGCGAGATACGCTCAAATGCGTATTTTCAAAAATGACGTCATAGCTATAAGTCACTTTCTTTGAATTCAGATGCCAATATGATGACGTTACAATGTCCGATCAGCCATTATGATCTTTAAAATCGTATCTACAACTCATGTGCTATCAGAATATGTAATAAAAATTGACGGTCACCTTTCATCCTAAGGAGCTATATTTGATTATAAATAGCTTGGCATAATTATAGGCATATGTAATGTTTGATGCACGCGTATGCGCACGTTAAGACGCGCAAACAAAAAAGTAAGATACCTAACATTTAACTTTGACCTAAGGTATAAGCCCATTTACTATTATTCAAAAATAACGAATGGTTAAGATGATTTGACGTCATCAACGT
>NW_022730756.1:0-863 GCF_011630105.1 Anneissia japonica | reverse complement strand
CTGGCAGATAAACACTAAAACAAAGATACCAGCCGGGAAAAAATTATGTGTGGGAGGGAAATATAAAATGCTTATATCAGGCGTAGCCTGAGATTTAACTTGGACTGGTCATTACTAGGCTCTATGAAAGGAACATGTTTTGGCAGAGTCTACTCTCAATGTATCATCATAAAAATTATAAATTGTGTAGCCTAATACTGAATAACAAATTGTAGCACATCTAGATGTGTATAAGAGACAGGTTATTGAAACAGTGGATGAACAATGCAAATTATAAATTACATACCCAAATTATTTATACAAGTAACAATAATTGGTAAAATTAATAATTTTATTTTACTTATCATTGTTTTGCCAGTTCGTAGTTTGCTGAACAAATTATACTGACTAGTAATATAATTCACACAAGAGCAGTACATTATTTTAGCAATTAAAAAAAAATTCAGACTCCAACTCATTGAAAAACTGAAAGAGAAACTAATAATTAATTATAAAAACTTTATTGGCATACAAATTTGATGACTATGTGATGCAGTATTTGAAAAATATTTTATTGTATTACAATTTACTATAAGCAGAATTTTTTTTATTTTGTTTCAGAAGTACTGGAAACTTATCGATAGATGATGAAACAATGCGAACACCTACTGCATAACATTGAAGTTGTAGTAGTTGCTGATAAAGTAGAGGGAACCCCACAAAAGACGAAAAATTCCCCCAAGTTTACCACTAAAAAGGAAAATGGTGAAAACCAAATATGTGAATTCTAAAATAGTGAAGTATTTGACAGCAAAGAATGAAAAAGATCAATTGGTCAGCTTTTTGAGTCTAGAAAACAAACTGTGCACAGACTTCCCAAGGCC
>NW_022730755.1:3252-6293 GCF_011630105.1 Anneissia japonica | reverse complement strand
TATTACATAGCTTAAAATATGCTTCGCTCCGCTGTGTGAGCCCTGAAGTTTCATAATAAGGAACTTTCGTTGGGGATTGTCTCTCGGTGTACTGCTCACCACCAGCGTGACCCCCAATGGAAATAAGTCTTTTTTTTTTTTAGAGTTTCATGTTCCTATATATTTCTATATATTTGAGCACTGTATTATTATTATATTATATATATATATGTATATAATTAGAAAACATGAAGAGGATTCCACGTGTGTTTATATGGATAAAGAAAAACAGGAAACGGGAGTAGACTACAAAACATAATTTATTAAAACATGAATATTTCGACCTGACTTCATGGTCCTCTTCAGCATGACTGATTAACATTACTGTATGAGAAAGTTGGAACAATACAATACAATAATATCTAATAGGCGATTGGTCAGACTGAATCATGATGACTTAATTATAATAACAATGGTCGGGCCTTTGATATTAAACAAAAGTGAAATAATTATGGTGAATAAACAGCAGGTGGCTGTAAGGCAACTAAGGAATAAGGAAATAAATTAATGAGTAAAATGACTATAATAAAAGGCAAGTAAATATATATCTGTAATAATGAAAGATTCAATATAGATCACAATGAACATAATTAAAGAACAAGTGTATACATTATAACAGGTATCATATAGAGGGCATGATAATAATTGCAATAGTAACGATAGTAATGATAATATAATAATATGTAATAATAAAACTAACATGGATGAGATAAAGTCTTAAATGAACAAGAATAAAATGGATATCGGTGTATACAAGTTGAATGAACATAAACCAGTCTATAATTATATTCAAAATTTAAATTTGAAGAAGTTTGCTACAAACAGGAAGACAAGTTGGTGGCAGCATTTACGAGAGTTCGCCCCCAATTGCCAGCGAGAACAATAAGCAATCAATAAAGTTTGAACCTAGTTGAGCCCCAGATACCATTAATTACATGTGGCACTTCTTAGCAAGAAACATGAAGGCTATCATAGTTATTTCTATTCTTGTTGCTTCTCTTATATATCTGTTACTTCCTACAGCAGCGGAGAAGCCAAAAAAAGGCCCAAAAGTTACAGATGTGGTACGTATATTCCGAGCGTTTTTTGTAAGCCGTGTTTTGCCACATCATACACAAGAGTGTGGCGTTAATTAGTGCAGGACTGACTTGGTTGTATTGAGCTTCCGCTAACTTGCATTGGCCAACCAGCATTCGCCACCTATTTATTGTTTTTCTAGGCTTATAGGGCCTAGGAGCCTATTTGAAACTCCATCAAGTGTTCAATGATTTTACAATGCATGTTAATAATTCTATATCTGGATATTTAATGTAGGACTAAAATGTAACGGGTTAGCTTAAGCCTTTAAAACACTTACGGTCCAGCTGCATGCTGCGTCCATCGTGGGAATTTTAAGGCTGGTCTTTACTAATTAATTATTTCAATATGGTGGGCCATGTGTATATGTCGTGTGAATTATTACAAGAGGTTTCTAATTAGGTTAAATATCAGGGGCGGCGGATTTAGGGGGGTCCCGCCCTTCCCCCTCTTTTGGGAGGTAAAAAAAAAGAAAAAAATTATATCCCAGAACGCCTCAAATGTTATCTTCGGGCGTCTAGAACACACAAATTTTGTCTCTTATACACATCTAGATGTGTATAAGAGACAGGTCTTGATCGGCCCAAATTTCGGCCCCCCCCCCCTTCTTGGGTCCCCCCTTTTGGACATCTCTGGATCCGCCCCTGAATATTGAGTGTCAATATTTCCAATTACAGTTAAACTTAATTGCCCATTTCAAAGAATTAAATATTAGTCATTTTTATGGAAATCTAACTTGACAACAATTCATTTTTTTAAACATTTTGTGACATATAACAGTATCTTCTAAAACAACTAAAAAGGTTGTCCCAATGAAAAGATTATTTTCATTATCTCTGCCAATTTGACTTGCAGAAATTCATTCAATAAATATTTTTACCTTCAGGTTTTCTTTGAAATAGAAATCGGAGGTGAATACATAGGAAGAGTGGATATTGGATTGTTTGGAAAAACAGTACCAAAGACTGTAAAAAACTTTGTAACTCTAGCAACCAGAGAGGTTAGTAGATTTTTTTCTCAACTGATTCGACAGAACATATTAAAAAATATGAGAAAATGATAATAAAAACATTATTAAATAATAAATAAATCAAAATATGACATAATAATGCTCTATTATTCAATTTATTGAAATAAACTGCACATACCAGTATGGTACCATAGGAAAAATTACATGTACAACATACATCACAGAACATGCAATAAGTCTGAAAAATTATAAACCAATAGATTGTATATAAAGTACAAATTGAAGATAGCAGATGTAATAGAACCAGCTCAAAATATTTATTAGGGAGGAAACGTCCTTGACTACGTTTAAGGACCGCCTAAAAAAGCATCTTTTTAACATTTAATTTATCTTCTTTTTTTTTTATTCATTTTTGTGTGTAAGTGCTCTGAGAGATTATTATAGGCCACTTTATTAATATCCTATACATTATTATTATTATTATTATTTTATTATTTTATTATTATTATTGTTATTATTATTATTATTTATTTGTGAACACAGTATATTTTGTTGGATTTAATTTTGTAACTGCAGCACATGTTGTATTTTTAGGGTACAGAGGGATACAAAGGTAGTAAATTCCATCGTGTTATCAAGGACTTTATGATCCAGGGTGGAGACTTCACCAGAGGAGATGGCACTGGAGGTAAGAGATATATAAACAATCCACTAACATAATTGCAATTTACAGTACAGAAGTTTCTTCTTTTAATTTCTCTCTGATTTATGTATTACAATTTGCTCAGTGGTCCCATGTCTCCTATGGGTTGTGGGAGTATACAGTACCTAAATTTTTCTTTTATTCAACTTTATTTAACAAGGGTGACCCTAACAACAGTGCTGACTTAAAGGGGCCCTCACATATTTAAACAACTCAGTTAATAATTATTTCGCATGAAATAAAAATTAAAAA
>NW_022730755.1:0-2423 GCF_011630105.1 Anneissia japonica | reverse complement strand
GAGTATGGCTAATGCTGGTAAAAACACAAATGGTTCACAATTCTTTATCACCACAGTCAAAACCCCTTGGCTTGATGGAAAACATGTTGTTTTTGGCAAAGTTGTCAAAGGAATGGTAAGTTATTTTAAGGAAATTGCACTGAGGGTTCCAGTTGATTAGCTCTGACTTGATGGACTATCCTCACAAAATATTGTTGATAAAGAAATAAATATCCACTATCCTATTAACAATTTTATTCAATTTACTATTCCTGAAGTCAAAATATTAACATTTACAGTAATGATAAATAAGACAATTTACGGTAACTTTTTAGTATTGTGGTCAGGGGCGGATCCAGAGATGTCCAAAAGGGGGCCCGGAAGAGATACCAAAATTGGGGCCGATCAAGATAACAATATCATAGGGGGTCCGGGGACATGCCCCTGCAAAATTTCTGTGTTCTTGACGCCCAAAAATAACCTCTATGCCTTTTGGGCGATCATTGTTTTCTTTTTCTTTCTTTCCTTTCTTTTCTTTTCTTTTTTTTTTTTTTTTTTTGACTTTCCAAAAAGTGGGTGGGAGTGGTGCTGGGGCCGGACCGCTCCCCCTCTCCCCTATAAATCCACTCCTGGTGGTCCTTAAACATAGTTTAAACAGAAGAAGTTATAATTTTAATAAAACACAGTTCCATTAGTAACAGAAAATAAACCAACTGTTTTCTCTTTTCTTCAATTTTAGAGTGTTATACGCAAAGTGGAGAATACTGAAGTGTCGGGCTCAACACCTCAAAAACCCTGCATCATTGTAAATAGTGGTGTAAGTGAAGATTATGGGGAATTTTATGTAGAAAAAGCTCCAGCTACTGATTAAAGAAATATCATGCAATTTAACTTGCTTTTTTTTTTAAATTTAAATCCTTTTTCTTTTGTGCCATATCATGAAATTTACACAATAATATCAACCCATCGGACAATTATTACATTATTGGAGTATTTAACGTAGAAAGACCCAGCTATTGACTAAGCAAGTAACATTTAATTTTGCATTGATATAACTATATTTTCCTTTAAATTGTGTGTGGTATCTCTGAATTTTACACAATAAACTCAACCCAATGGAAAACATCTGTTCCTAGTTTTGTAATGAATGTTGATTTTATTTAATATAAACCTTTGTAGTTTATATTTTTTATCATTGGTAAAAAATAATCATCCATTTAGCAACAGTAAATAATTCAATGTAATGATATTTGTATATTTAGTTTGTAAGATAAATTGGGATTAATATGATGGAATTTTAGTTCATTTATTATTTTTTATATTGTTTTTTTCTGTGATTAAACGATTTAAGGGATAAATATTGCGTTTTATGTTAATGCTACAGTGAGGAATGCTCAGGGTTTCGCTAATCAAGGTATAAAAAAAAAGTCATGCCTTATGGGGTGAAAAAATACATGGGGGTTCTGTACTGCCATCAATTGTACAACATATTTGTTTTTTCTGGAGCCTGGCTTTAAAAAAGACTGAATTCACCCCTGCAATGCAAACAGAAACCTGAGTAGACTGACTAGATGCAGGCTCTGAAGCACAAGAGAAAGATCTATTGCATTTGCACCACAAACTGAAGTAGGACATTCAGATTCATATATATATTTTTTATTAGATTCATATTTATTCACACAATGCATAATGGTGCTAATAAGATGCAAACAAAATCAAATGCAATTGTGTCCGGAAAGGTCAAATAAGCCCAAATGGCTTTACAGCTGGCTCCACCAGAGAAAAATTAAAAAGTAATTTGTTCCAGGATCAAAGACAAGACAAAACAAGACAAAAGGAAAAACCTTTTTTTTTTTTTTTTTTTAATGAAATATACATTGATTTGAACATTATAAAGGTAGATAAGGGAAAGAAGATAAAGTGGGATTGGATAGGATGACACAAGTATGATTAGATAAAGAAGATTAGTGGAGCTAAAGTCTAATTAGATATGATGAACAATTTATATTTGATTTAAATGAGTAACTACTTTTCAAATTTGTTAGTGATGTGCTGAGGGAGTTCCATAATAGGGGGGCCTGAATGTATTATTGAATTCCTGGTTGATGTTCGGTTAGAATTTATTGTGATATATTTATTTGCATTCCTAGTATTATTTAAAGTTATGTAATTCATTGTTTTTTGTGAAGTATCCTTTAAAAGCATTTGAGAGTTTATCGTGGGAATACTGGTACATAAATAAATTTAACTACAAAAATCTACCACACAATTTAAGAGTCTGTAAAAGAATACAGCAATGAGGTGGAAGTGCCAATACGCAGATTTATTTCGTGCATACAGCCAGGGAACTGAGTATGTGTTGTATTGACTATGGTAGTGATGGGAAGCATTCTACATAATTGGAACATCCACCCATTTATCAAACCAATAAGGATGATGACTAA
>NW_022730754.1:0-766 GCF_011630105.1 Anneissia japonica | reverse complement strand
TAATGTGTTTGTTGTTTTATTTGTTTAAATCATACCCATCTTATGCGTTTGTAATTTATCTGTTTTAATCAGGTCTAATACGTTCGTGCGTGTATTGCGGACTCGCGATCAAAGGCTGGCAGCAGCGCGGCGGCTGGTTTACAATGCTGAAACACTGGAGCGTGCATAGCCAATCAGCGCAAAGCATAAATCCATCTGCGCAACAAGCACATGGTTAAACGAATGATCGTCGCCCATGCGGAGTATTTCTTGATTTTGCATCGGCTGTGGGCACGGAGGCTATGGGTAAATAATAGCACAATGGAGAGAGGTTCGTCTATACAGTAATAATATATAATAGTTTAGAATTTTTTGTTGTTTGCTACGAAGTCCTGCACATTGAAAATATTCTGTGTAATCTTAGACCAGTCATAGACCATACCAATAGGCCGTGACGATCGTTAAGCGCACACACATGGTTAAAAAATCTATCTAGAGGGCTATTTTTCCATACTTTCGATTTACGAATTTTCTCAATTACGAACGCCTTTTAGACCAAAGGGTACGTAATTGAGAAGGTCGACTGCAGTCGACCTTCCCAATTACGAACTTCTCAATTACGAACCTTCTATTTTACGAACGGTGTTTGGCAGATGACGTCATCATGCGATCGTAAAACGATTTTAGGTAACTTTTTAAAGCTATTATCCATGTAAATTTTGAGTGCATTTGTTCATTTATTCTATTGCATAACAAGAAACTTAAAGTGTATTAAAGCAATTGAACA
>NW_022730753.1:0-671 GCF_011630105.1 Anneissia japonica | reverse complement strand
TGGTCATTTCTGAATCATATTAAGTGAGCATAAACTTCAGGTCAAGGTTGAATGTCTGGTACCCTAATTTTCAGTTCGCGCTACTTTACGTGCGCGTACTCGTGCGTCAACATTTATATATGCATAAAACCATGCATGTTTTTAATCACTTATAGCTCAATAGGATGAAAGGTGACCCCCAATTTTTATTACATATTCTGAAAGCACATGAGTTGTAGATACGATTTTATAGATCATACTGGCTGATCGGACATTGTGACGTCATCATATTGCCATTTGAATTAAGAAAAAATTTAATTATATTTATGACGTTATTACTTTTTATACTCGTTTGAACGTACTCGCTTATCTTGATTGATTGTCTCCCACATGTGAGTATGTTATAGCTAAATCAATTCTCTTTCGGACGTGTCCATTTATTTTGATTTTGGTGACGTCATCATGGTCAAAAAGAAGGCTTTTTTGGAGCCTTTTCGTCTTTCTTTCTTTAAAGATGTAGACACATTGAAAATCGAGGGCGGCAGACTGTATTTCGACACTATCAGACCGATAGATACTGTAAAGGCAAAATTCGTGTGGCATTACCAACCAACAGGGGGTTTTAAATAAACTTGACAAGTTTAAATTCATGTGCCATTACCGTCGTCAGGCACGTCGTATCAGGTATTCGT
>NW_022730752.1:0-571 GCF_011630105.1 Anneissia japonica | reverse complement strand
AACATAAAAATGTTCAAACGAATCTACATAAACATACAGTAATTGTGGCAATATATAGGCCTATACGAGTCTTACTTAAAGGTAATATGTGTAAAGTATATAAAGTTACAGAGTAGTTGCGAACTTTAAGGTGCATATTACTATCACACACTAGGTATCCACACCAGTGGCGGATCCAGAGATGTCCAAAAAAGGGGCCGAAAGGGGGCCAAAAGTTGGGCCGATCGAGACAACACTGTCCTAGGGTGTCCGGGGGCACGCCCACGCGAAATTTTCTGTGTTCTGACGCCCGAAAATAACATTTGAGGCGTTCTGGGCTATCATTTTTTTCTTTTTCTTTCTTTTTTCTTTTTTCCCTTTTTTTTTATCTCCCAAAAAAAGGGGGGGGGGGCGGAAATCCGCCCCTGCACACCAAGGGGGTAGAGGAAATTGACCATGCACTGGTCTATCCATATGAACTACACGTACCATAGAAAAGATATAAGTGTATTTAACTATACTGTGCATACATATATAAAGTAGACTAAACAGACAGCAAATATACTACGTATATGCAAGGACCACAACTGGT
>NW_022730751.1:0-1049 GCF_011630105.1 Anneissia japonica | reverse complement strand
AAGTGTTTAAAGAAGGTTTATTGCAGGGACGACCGAGATATTCGTTTAGTAATAAACGTATTAATTTCACTAATTTTAACCTTTGTTATTTTTTCTAAAATGATGTGTTGTGCTCTTATTTATCTACCATTTATATCCATTACTGTACACATCTTTCAATTAATATTTGCTAAGTTGACCTATCTATATAAGGCATAAAATTGATTTTTTTTGTTTGCCCTTCTTTTTTTAATGCTAAAAAGTGGCGGGTAGATTTTTGTTTTGTTTAAGATACTTATTAGATGGGATAAAACCCACAGAGGCCTTATTCTTTATATTAATGCAGAAAATCTCGTGTAATAAATAGTGCAATTTTGTTTATTAAATATTACTATTAACAAAACATATTTTTCATTTTTATTGTATACAATTGTTAAGTTAATTAGACTTCACGTGGAGTGCCTTGAATACTTTAGAATAAGTCTCTCGTTATTGAGCTTACACTCCCAATGATACGGTGTATCAAAACCAACAAAATTACATTAAGAAGCACAAACACAATATTTGAAAGAACCTTTCTTTCATTTTTTATCTATTTATTTACCTTATTGTTTATACTGGGGGACTGCTCAGGGATAAAATCTCTGGTCATCCACAGATCCCAGCAAAGAAGATGACAAACAGTGAAACATTTCATTTAAAAAAAAAACAAAAAAAAACATTGAAACACAAAAAGCGGTACTACTGCCATTTAATTATTTATTTTCATAGAAAACATCTCAAAATACCGTCTTTAAAAACATTATTCATAAGAAGTTAAAGATTTGTCTCTGGGCTAAAACATAACATAACTACAGGATCAATACAAATAAAAAAAAATTAAAATTAAAATAATAAGAGTCAAAAACACATAAGTATAAAAAATACAAAGCAGATACAGTAATAAATACAGTTATTGTAGAATAATAGGCCTATAGCATACACGCAGGATGAAATGTAACGTATTGTACGTAGTGAATGCTGTAGAGGTCAAGGTTGAACGCGTTTCTGGAGACGTGAATGCGTTACAG
>NW_022730750.1:687-1332 GCF_011630105.1 Anneissia japonica | reverse complement strand
ATCATTTTGTATCACAAATTCCTAATGTCCAGCGAAAGATATTTTTATTCGAAAGATTTTTTTTTTACTCAATACAGTTGTTACAACCTATAACACATTAACTACAACGTAAATTCTGTAGTTAACCTTCAAAGAACTTTATTTTTAAAAATGGCCTAATTAATTATCTTATTGTTTTCGTTAAATTAGATGGAGTTTAATTGTGGTTGTATTCCGCTAGTTTGAAGGTTTACTGTAAGCCAATCAGTTACACTTAATATACATCTTCGTGGTTAGCATAAAGAGAACTAGAGCGTCGCTCCATTAAGAGTGCCTATCTTCCCCTTTATGCATAAGTACAGAATTCACGAAGGCAGGCGATATTTTCTTCATGCTTGGGGGTGGGATTCAAGGAAACTTTACAGACGCGCGTATACAGACATAAATCAACATTTGGTTGCTCAACTCAAAAAGGGAACTTGTAATGCTCGTTAGAAAATGAAAAAAAAAATTATAATGATAATAATGATAGTAACACATAAACAAGTTGTCTAACGTACGCACCAAATAATAATAATAATAACGATAACAATAATAATACTAATAATAATAATAATGATAATTAATAATAATAATAATAATAATAATAATAATAATAATTAATAA
>NW_022730750.1:0-527 GCF_011630105.1 Anneissia japonica | reverse complement strand
AAAAGGGGGGGGGGGGAAGCAGCAGAAAAAGTGGGTGCCCCCCCCACCCTTCCGCCGCCGTTGATACCGCATATAAGCCTATGACCTTTTCAAAAATATCTACATATTTTATCATTTTCTGTAACGTAAATGAGCACTAGCCGTCTGCTTATTATATAAAAGTTAAATGTTTTTCTTGATTTATGAGAGAAGATAATTTTGTTGATATTGCATGGTTATTGTGAATAAACATTCCCCTTTAGCATAAATTTCTATATTAGGCCTATATATTATTTTATATTTTATTAATGAAATTTACAAAAACCTTAATTAAAAGCATTGATAGACAAACTACTATTTGAAAAGACAATAAAATTTCATTAATTTCAAGCATTTTTCATAAATCCTATAATAGTTTATTTATTACTAAAATTTAGGTCTTCATTATATACTTATTTTATGAAAAATTAGAAAACTTTAATATGCATAGCAACGGTTGCTATGGTGATGACCTTGTATTTTATTACACCATTAAATTCACTTTTCTA
>NW_022730749.1:0-948 GCF_011630105.1 Anneissia japonica | reverse complement strand
ATTGAACAGTCATTTAATTTCTGTGACATAATTATCCAAAGATAGTTTCTGTTTCTGAGATTTAACAATTCCCTAATTTCCATTCTTCTTCATCAACACGCTTTCTCATTCCAAAATATTTGACTTTCCAAAGTTAAAATTCAAATTACATTTGTGTATGTTTACCTTATATAATTAGGGATCTCCCTGTATCATGTTTCGTGAAACCCTCAAAAACAGTCGCCAATCAATTGTATTGCGTGGGTCTATAAACTTGGCATATTTATTGCCAAAGCAAACTATAATTCACTAAAATTATTAAATATAAATACTTTTTCAAAATGTAAAAATAAAAGCAATAATCCTACATCTATATAACCATAATATGCATATATAAGTTATTATAAAACAATGAATGTTGTTATCAAAATGGAAAACAAAAGAAAATATGAATATACTTAATTGGCTATCAATTGCTATAAATACTTTTACATTTCGAAATTTATTAATTATTATAACTGTTTAAAGTTTGTACCTAAAAATCAATTACCTTTGTTTACCTACCATTTAAAATAAAACATGTTGTACAGACTTCCCTCAGAATACAGACTAATTGTTATGGCTAAATATTTTCAATTAAAACTGTTTCCCTGTTAGTGATTAGCGAAACTTCAATTTTGCTAATCACATTAATAACGAAAATATTAATGGATTTATTTCCAGCAGCCCTGAGATCATGTTCTAATGACCTATAAATGATGTCTGAAAAGAATGTTTACTAAAATCGCAAAATGGCCAATGGTTGTACATTTGTATAAGCTTCCTATTATGACTACAATAGGCATTATAATAGGCTTTTATGATTTGTTACATGAAATAAAGTATTTCACAAGTCTTGCAAACACCATTACATTACATAAACCATGTCAAATTATTTTGGTAGACATAACTTTGTTAGCATTTTCAGTT
>NW_022730748.1:0-958 GCF_011630105.1 Anneissia japonica | reverse complement strand
GCCGGTGACAAAACTGGCTTGTCACCGGCGCTGGAGTCTAATATTGGAACTAGAAAACAGAAAAAATACTAACTGTACACACAAAAGAAAAATTTATTAATGCTTATGGAACGTGAAATAATAGTCGAAGCTGAAGCACTTAACACGTTCTAAATTGGTATAAACATTTTTTTTTAATCCAAATAATTATATATATTGAACTCAACTTTTCCATTTGGAATTTGAGAAAATAATTTATACCAATAGCTTATCTTTATTCCAAATAAGTTTGTTTTAAGGCAATTCTAAAAGATATTTACACCCATATACCATGATTCTGGTATTGCACCATCCCGCTTGTGTAATGATATTGAAATGGTTTTGACCAGCATGGTGCCCGAAATATGCCCACTCATATTTAAAGTTACTCTGTAATGAATGGCTTATTGAAAATCGCTGTAGCAAAAATGTTGGAACAAAATTTCTATAACAATTGAAAATGGTCCATTCTAGATTTTAAGAAAATTGATTATAAGAAGAAATTTCCCTAATTATCGATTAAGCTATCCGTCGACTGCTTTGGCGACACTGATTGGTCAGTTGAATCAGAGAGTACTGTGTAGAGATTGTATGGAAACCAGGCGCCAGTGTTAACCTTTTTTAAAAATAATTCAAATGTCAATGACATTTTCCTGTTCTTTGTATTAATTGTTGTTTTGTTAGTCTTCTTAATAATTAATTGTGTAAATAATAAATGGTGACGATGTTAACCTAGAGTAGATTAATGATCAAGAGAATCAGAACTTGGTAAAGTATTATTGGTACACAAGCTTTCGTCCACCCAGTCTGAACGAAAGGTGTAAAAGAATGAAAGTTACATAGATTTAGAGTTTATGATTTTAATTCTAGTTGTTTTTAATTGGTTGGGGTGGGCTGTAACTTGAGAGAAATATTCATTACAGTGGAGGTAGTTAGCAAT
>NW_022730747.1:0-673 GCF_011630105.1 Anneissia japonica | reverse complement strand
CTTAGGCCTAGAAAGGGCAGATTAAAGCATTCATATGATTATCGTATATTAAACGCCTAATTAAAAAAACTCTCTTTACATTCATTTCACTAGAGACAGTACGTCTGTTCCGACGAACGTTCAGATCTTGTGTAGGCAGTGATATAGGCGACTGATAATGTGTTAAACAGCTGATGCATTACGACGCGTTAAAACGCGTAGCAAACGCGTAGCGATCGCTACGTAGCGGTTCGTGCTACGCAAATCCTACGCATTGCCTACGCAAATCCTACGCGTTATCTACGCGTAGCTACGCGTGCTACGAAGGCAGTAATTGTTATCTGTACTGTATTTTCTCTGCCTCACAATTTTTTTTTGTTTCCTTTATTTTATGAATGTACGAAAATCTGCCGAACTCGCGTGTAAAATTCCTCTCTCGATCGTTTGTGGTTAGGGATACATACAGTATGAATCATATCTAGTGTCCCAGTGACAATCTTGAATTTGCCATCTCAGAGTTAAAAAAAAGTGCCCTTATTCTCCTTTTTTTTAAATATCAGGACGAGAAACTACTCTTTTTTTTTTTACTTGGTCTAACTCTTAAAATTTTGTTATCAGTTTTAAAAGATTTTTATAATTATTATATATCAATCTTTATATTATTAATATAATGTTAATTATTCAAAACATAATT
>NW_022730746.1:0-1208 GCF_011630105.1 Anneissia japonica | reverse complement strand
CCGAATGAAAATGCGCCAAATGGTAAAAGAGCCGAACGTAATGGTAAAAGGGCCGAATGAAAATGCGCCGAATGGTGAAAGAGCCGAACGTAATGGTAAAAGAGCTGAACGTAATGATAAAAGGGCCGAATGTAAATGCGCCGAATGGTAAGCTGTTACCGAAGGCAGCGATGGCGTTCCATAGTCAACTGGCATCACTGGCTTCATAGACTGAAGATTATCTCGCATTATTCACCCCCCCCACCCCCATTGCGTTGCAGTGTTGTCTATTGTATTGTATGACTTGAGTAAACACGTGTAACACATGAGTATATAAAATATAATTAAACATTAAAATGAGTACATTGTGCCACCTTCAACAGTATGCCATCTTCAACAGTATGCATCCTCTTCTTTCTCAGTTGTACTGTATGCTTATGTAAAAACATATTTAAAAATAAAATAGTAATGTTTAATAAGATTTATTTACCATCACATTGTGCCATCTTCAACATTTTGTCGTCGTTTATGAACAATTTTTTTGAAGTTTAAAAGTATACTCTAGTAGTTATTTAAAAGAAAATTTAAACTTTTTCTAGTTTTTTTTTCATGTAAAGTACTGTATATCATAGAGCTAAATTACAAAATATAACTGCAATATTTCAATGTTAAATGTTACCAATAAAATGCGTTGCCTACAGTATAGAAATATGGAGCTGTAATACATATTCTATTCATATAAAGACCACTTTATTAAACTAGTATATCCAGTAAACTGTTATTAAAACACAATCATCATTTTCTCGTCCATTGTTCAATAAAAGTTAATCATGACAATCAGTACGCCCTATATATTGTGATCATTCTGATGTTGCCTTTCTGTAATCTGAAATTTGTTTTATATCATTAAAATAGAAATATAATGCATATTTTACTGTACAATTTTTTGAAATACAATCAGTCTCCCTCCAATTAAACACCACTTTTGTGATTCAGTTTTTCATGTGTTGGTTTTACAGCATTGGTC
Organism: Anneissia japonica; assembly: GCF_011630105.1. Taxonomy (NCBI): domain Eukaryota; kingdom Metazoa; phylum Echinodermata; class Crinoidea; order Comatulida; family Comatulidae; genus Anneissia; species Anneissia japonica. The sequence continues at coordinate 202 of NW_022730746.1, read as the reverse complement.
TTAAATTAGACCATTATTACTGTAACTAATGACACTGCAATTTTGGCGTTCATTGGGGCAGCAAAGAAGTGGATAGAGACTTTTATTTAGAGGGTCTTTAATTGGAGGGAGACATTTATGTACTGTGTACATATACCGTCTAACTCACTTTTTTGCAGAATGGGTCTTTCCCAAAGAAACATTTGATTTTACACATCATGCT
>NW_022730745.1:0-1150 GCF_011630105.1 Anneissia japonica | reverse complement strand
ATGACTTGAATGACGTTGTGTGAATATACTTCATCAATACGTTTTAGTTTCACATCACTGAAAATTGTGCTGATGATTGTTCTGCTGGCGTCAATATTTATTTAAAGTTTCAATAACCACAACTAGTTTCTTAACATGTACTCAACCGCAATCTACATCATTTCTGATCCACTTCACTGCCAGAGAGCTTTCCAAATCTTTTCCAACAGGTCATGAAATAGTTTAGTATACTTTGAATTAATTCAAGGTTATTTCCTTCATTTAGGCAGGTAACAGTGAAATTGTAATTTTACTGTTCCTTGATTTAGGTATACAATTACGTAAGCTTTGTACCACAGTACGATGCACTACAAATACTTTCGGAACATACTTTAAAGTTTGTTCAACTATTTTGTACACGATTTTGAATGACTTCATGAATACGTTTTAGACTTAACCCTTAACATACCAAATTTCCCAGTGTGTACTACCATAGGAAACTGTATTATATTTAGTACTATCACTTGTTATTAGGCCCCTACTGGTTTTGAAGGCTACTCTCTTCACATGTGTTTTTTGACTGTTTCTGTAAAATTTATGAAAAAACATTTCAAACACATATGTTCCTTATACATTTAGCTATATTTTGATATATGATTTGTAAATTTTGGAGTTCATTTTGTATATGAAAAGTATATATAAAGAAATATAAAGCTTATAAAATAAATTTTTTTATATCAATTATGTATAGTTTCAACCAAATCTATTTCTTTTTAAAGAAAATTGTTCCTTACATATTTAGCTATATGCTGATATATGATATGTAATTTTTGAACATTTTTGGATATAAAAATGTATATAAAAAAGATATAAAAGTATTCTGTATCATTTTGTATGTGTAATGTCAACAAATATGTTTCTACTTTACAAATATTTTTAATGCAAATTATTGCAAGCATATTTTGCTTTCACTTGAAGTATTAGTGTATATTTTATATAAAAAGAATATAAGAAAGTATATGAATAGTATGAAATAATTAACGCATGTTTTTTTCCATTGCAGTGTATTATTTCAACATATATTTACATTTGGCATACTCATATTTTAGTGATGGCATCCTTTGCATTCAGACTTGAAGTTCGTCAGAGTGTGAATTTATTTTTTTGTATA
>NW_022730744.1:0-1062 GCF_011630105.1 Anneissia japonica | reverse complement strand
TGGTGGTACAGTGTCAATATCGGAGTAATTATGTAATACAATGTTTAATTGATTGACATGTATTTTAAAATTGATGAGATTATATGTATATATAGGCCTACGTAATGATGGTACAGTGTCAAGATCAGAGTAAAGAAAAGATTATGAAATACAATGTTTAATTGATTGACATGTATTTTAAAATTGATGAGATTTTGTTAAATAAAAGTGGTAGGTCGCCACAAAAGAGAAAAAAAAAATAACGTTACTTCAATAGGCGAATTATTATTATTGTTGGGGACCCACCCACACCCCCGGTCGGCGCCAGAAACCCATTGCGAATATTTTGGAATTGAACCAAATGTTTATAGGCCTATCGGCACACAACACCAGCAAAGCAAAAAGAAAAAAAAGTATAATCTAGTTTATATACAAGACTCGTACTGTCCTGTTAGTCAATCGCACAGATGCAGTACGGTATTCGACACGTTAGGTTTCTGTCGAGCCCGTTGTGTTACGACAATTTCACAATCGGTTTCCTGTCCATATCTAGTTTTCTGCTAAAACCACTGCCGTCACAATCGTAAGAATTGCTGACTTCTACGTCGACAGAAAGCATACTTACCCGACTGAGATAGAGCTATGCTGCTTTCGAATAAGCTACACTTTTTTTTTTTATAAGAACACATATATAAGAACACTGAGGTTGAAATTGCTTAAAAATATAATTTTTTCAATAGAAAAACCAAATCTTACCTGTACCTTATTTGCATTAGTTGCGACTATGTAATACCTTCTTTAATACAGCACAGTATATACTGCTGTAGATAATAATTTTCTATATTTGAAAAGTGTGTAAAATTAAGAACAAAATAAGAATATTTTAAGCTTTAAAATTGGCACAAAAAAAAAGTAACTGAGCCTGGGCAAAATTTTACTGGTGCTTATAAAAAAAGTGTAGAAGGAAGCCTGTTAGTGTTATAGATTTTATTTTAACAAAATTTGTTCTTGCTTTTTTGTATTTTCGAGAAACCCAACTGCCTAATCGGAGCGCTACTATTTGTGTTTCTTCCTTCTCAAGGA
>NW_022730743.1:289-760 GCF_011630105.1 Anneissia japonica | reverse complement strand
CCGGTTCCGGTGTTTGCCGCCGTCGTGTTTCTCGCCTTCCTGAAAATCTCGATGTCGATATGTTTGGGGATTACCGACAGCTTGAGTCCGGCTCTGCTGGACACGAACACGAAACACCGGATCGTGGACACCTCGCTCAGCTTCTTCATGCCGGCCGCTGCGGTGATTACGTGTTTCGTGACAGGTTGGATTCCGACACAAAGATGTGTATAAGGCCATAGTCGTCGAGTACGTCTTGTGTTCGTTCGCCGGCGCCTACTTGAATCTTGTCTTGGACGGACTGTGGACCGACTCTTCCGTCGTGAGACGGGTTAACAGAGCATTGGATATCTACACCTTGGTTGCTCTGGTAGTCTGGTTTTGGTTTCGGGACATGACCGGGGTTTGCCTCATGGCAGTCGTCGCCAGATGGTCGTTCCCCATCGACTACGCGTATCGTTTGGAAGGGAAGCGGCACCGACTGAAGAAGTT
>NW_022730743.1:0-223 GCF_011630105.1 Anneissia japonica | reverse complement strand
TCGTCCGGGAACCGGACTGTGCGAGACGCCGACCTTGGTCACCTGCGCATTCTTCGCCGTTCTCGTCATCTTCCAGATGGCATTGATGTTGGATGCAGTGAAGATGATGTTCTGCTGTTCGCACGAAGAGAAGGAAGAGACGAAGACGGGAAAGAAGTTTGAGTTGATAAGTGAAAAGATTACTTTAGTCTGATTGATAGGAACAATAAATGAACAAAAAAGA
>NW_022730742.1:0-1229 GCF_011630105.1 Anneissia japonica | reverse complement strand
ATCTAACATCTAAGGAAAGAAGAGCTTAGATTGGTACCAGATAAAATAATTTTGTTATCAACATTTATACATTATGCTAATTTTCATCTTTGTAAGCGCATAAGACAGTGCAAGTTATTTCTGTGACAGTCTTTTGAAGTGTGTAAAGCTCCATTTTATCCCATACATAGTCAAAATATTGGGGGGGGGGGGGATGATACAATCGACCATCCCCCCCTGTCAAATATTGGGGGGGGATATATCCCCCATCCCCCGGGATCTACGCCTATGAAATTAGACGGAGTTTAAATGTGGTTATATTACGCTAGTTTGAAGGTTTACTGTAAGCCAGTCATTTACACTTACTATACATCTTCGTGGTTAGCATAAAGAGAACTAGAACGTCGCTTCATTAAGAGTGTCTACCTCCCCCTCCCCCCATATGCCTAAATACAGAATTCACGAATGCAGACGATTTTTTCTTCATGCTTCAAGGAAACTTTACAGACGCACGTATACTGACGTCAATCAACATTTGGTTGCTCAACTTAAAAAGGGAATTTGGAATGTTCGCTAGAAAATGAAAAAATAAAAAATCTATATTTTATAATAGGCCTAATAATAATAGGTCAATTTATAAGGCGCAAATAAACAAGGTGTAAGCACGAAATAATAATAATAATAATAATAATAATAATAATAATAATAATAATAATAATAATAATAATAATAATAATAATAATAATAATAATACGGTAATAATAATAATGACATTGCAGCGTTCGTAAAATGTTTGTCACTGGTGCTGGGAACAGTCACAAAAGTGGGGGGAGGGGGGCAGGCTCCCCAGTAGAAAAATTGGGTGGGCCACTGGACGATTATCTTTTCCGCCTCTTGAATTTAATAATTTCCCATAAGCGCCCCCCTCTATTTCCACTCTGTTTTCATAAGCGCCCCGTTTAAATAAGCGCCCCGTTTGAATAAGCGCACCTCAGAACGAAAATGCCAAAAATATTTTAAGCGCCCGGGCGCTTATTCGCGCGAGTACGATAGTTTATATTGTTATTGCTCAATTACATAATTTGAACGAACAGTTCTATCCTGTGTTTTCATTTTCATTTTTTTCATTTCATTTATTTCGCCTTATAAATAAGCGCAAAAATAATTATATAATAAATCAACAGTGGCAGATCCAGGAATTTGAAAGAGAAGTGAACGAGGGAGGGACTTTCACAGACCGAGGAACCGGC
>NW_022730741.1:0-976 GCF_011630105.1 Anneissia japonica | reverse complement strand
CATTACCTTCAAATTCATGGCACAGCGATGGGCACCAAAATGGCTCCATCTTTTGCTAACTTATTCATGGGACAATTTGAGGCCAATTTCCTGTCCCTACAGCCCAATAAACCAGATGTTTGGTTTCGCTACATTGATGATATCTTCATGATCTGGACCCATGGTGAAGATAGTTTGGATACGTTCCTATTGAACATTAATTCGGCTCATCCCACAATCAAATTGTATGCTAACAAATCCACAAGCAGTGTAGATTTTTTGGACATTACCGTGACCATGGAAAATGGTGCACTTAAAACTGATCTCTTCCGTAAACCCACGGATAAGCATATGTACCTGCTCCCTAGCAGCTGTACAAAAAAACATTCCGTACAGCCAAGCATTGCGCATGAGACGCATTTGTTCTTCGGATTTAGATCTTCAGAATCGAACAGAAGAATTATCCGGACATCTCAGGAATAGAAATTATCATTGAGGACCCATTGAAAATGCTATAAAAAAAAAAAGCAAAGGACATACCTCGTGCTCAAACACTGACGTACAAACCACGTCAACGATCGACCAAAATGCCACTGGTCACTACCTATCACCCTAGGTTACCATCACTAAGGGCTATAATTCAGAAGCATATGCCCATTCTACAGACCACAGAACGTCTTAGGTCTGTTTTTCCGGATACACCGTTCATAGCCTATCGCAGACCACCTAACCTTCGTGATATATTAATACGATCTAAATTCAAGAGGCAAACTAACTCTTGCGACAACTGTAATTTGGGTAGTCATCTTTGTGGTTCATCATGCAAAACATGCTCCTTGCTTGATTCTACACAATCATTCAAGAGCAACCAAACAAACCACATATTTCGGATAAGGCAATCAATTAATTGCCTCACCAAAAATGTCATTTATCTATATTGTAATATTTGTGGTAAACAATATGTCGGAGAAACAAAAAACACTCTCCGTATGAGAAT
>NW_022730740.1:13327-15605 GCF_011630105.1 Anneissia japonica | reverse complement strand
TACTCATAATTATAGTAAAGCTAAATATTTGAGGACATCCCCACAACTACCGGCCTACACATATTATGGCAAAGCTATATATTTCAGCCTGATATGTTATACATAGCTATACACATAATAAGGATAAATCTAAAGATTTGAGGCCATCCTCACAATTATGAAGCCAACACATATTTATGTAGAAGCTATATTTGAGGCTGATATGTCACATAGCTATCAGATTAAAGCTGTAAATTTGAGGATATCCTCACTTGGTAAGCCTACAAATATATACTGTATGGTAAAGGTATATATTCGAGGCTGACAAGCTACAAATATGTGTAAAGCTATTACACTCAACTAAATGATTCACTCTCAATGAAAATACATCTTGAATATTTTAACCCACAGGACAGCATCTCTCATTATAAAATGTAAAACATCTTAATATTAGGCCCCTGCTTATTTTTCATTGTTCTTTTACAGGTTAGCAGTTTAGAGAGAATTCACCCTGGAGTCGGGCTTTAGCCCATTATTCTCCCTTGGCATGCCGCTAACCTGTCTTTTTGCACTTCATGTTTGTGTTTTTGTATTCTGTATAACATGCCAAATTCCTTTAATTCTTTTTTTTTTACTTGGCAGGTGCAGAACTTATAAGATATAAGCTTAGGCCTATCATACAGTATACAAAATTATGTTTTTAAGATGACATTCAAACCAAATACAATACAATCAAGTTTTTACTCTTTTTTAATAATTTTATTCATCCATGTTTCTTTGATAATATCATACTCTAATAATTTGTAGGAAAGTTGTACATATTCTCTCTTATAATAATGTACCTTTATACTGTGTCTCTTATACACATCTTAAGCCCCATTAATCATTTTTGTACTGGATGAATATTTGAATTCAAAAACTGACCGTGTGACGCCAGCTTCAGTTCTGCACTGTGACTCTCAGTTTTGCACTGTGACTCTCAGGTTTGCACTTTGACTCTCAGTTCTGCACTGTGACTCTCAGTTTTGCACTGTGACTCTCAGTTTTACACCTGTCTCTTATACACATCTAGATGTGTATAAGAGACATGATAATATCATACTCTAATAATTTGTAGGAAAGTTGTACATATTCTCTCTTATAATAATGTACCCTTATACTTTGTTCTTTATAATTTGTAACATTCTGTTATTCAAGGGTACCATAGTGGTATTGACATTAATATTTCTATACATCTTTTCAATATCATGACATGGCTTTATACTAGAACCATAATACCAATATATGCAACTTGTACACATTTTCTCATTTTTTGTAGTAAAAATTCTAGCACATTCTCACATGTTATGTTTATACTTTGTTCTTGTATAGTTTCTAACATTCTGTTATTCTAGTATGGTTATCAATTGTATACTATATGATAAGCCTATCATATCTTTTTATGTGAGAATTATGATAAAGCTATATTAGAGAACAAGTACTCTCATCTATAGGCCTACACATATTTATGGTAGTTAAATATTCGAGGGTGTCGACATGTTATACATAGCGAGCTATACACATAATAAGGGAAAAGCTATAGATTTGAGGACATCCTCAACTATCGACCTACAGTACACATATTTATGTTAAAGCTACACATTTGAGGCTGATATGTTATACATAGCTATACACATAATAAGGGTAAGGCTATAGATTTGAGGACATCCTCACAACTATCGGCCTGCACATATTTATGTTAAAGCTACACATTTGAGGCCGATATGTTACATTGATACACATAATAAGGGTATCATACAGCTCTAGTTCTCTCAGTGTAGATAATGTGGCCTACCGTCATCATGACTTTCAACCCACAGGACAACATCTCTCGAAGAGACACTAATATATAAAGTTATGGATGAAGACCACATCTTGAGTATTTTAACCCACAGAATAGCAACACTGGAAGGGACAATATAGGCTTATGTTATGGATAACCTCCTTTACTTTTTTTCACTTGGCTGGTGCAGAACTGATAACTAAAGCTTAGGCCTGTCATACAGACTTATACAAAATTGTGTTTTTAAGATAATATTCAAACCAAATACAATACAATCAAGCTTTTAGTCTTTTTTTTTAAATAATTTTATTTATCCATGTTTCTCTGATATTATTATACTCTAATGATTTTGTAGGAAAGTTGTACAGTATTCTCGCTTACAATAATGTACCTTTATACTTTGTTCTTGTATAATTTGTAACATTCTGTTATTCAGGGGTACCATTGTGATATCTACAGTAATATTTCTATACATCT
>NW_022730740.1:10224-13090 GCF_011630105.1 Anneissia japonica | reverse complement strand
GTTGTAGGCTATAACCAATCCCATTGGGGGTTTAGCCCCTAAGCTGCATGATTTACATGTATCTATTATAAATATTATTCTAAAAACATAAAACAAATTCCAAGGTATATAAAAAAATATTAGGAAACATTTTTTTCTAAATTGACAGAAAGTGTTTAAAAACAAAAAGTCACCTCAAAAAAAAAAAATAAATAAAATAAACATGTACTGCTAAAAAGTTTCCAGCATGCTAAGGGAGATACAGCAAATGACAAAATAATGTAACTAATGGGATCAAATCAGATTATTTAATCTGTTGAGTGAAAGAAACAAAATTTTAGTTAGTCAGTATTTATTATAACTGTTTTTAAATTTTTTTTTTTATTGCTTCTATGAAATCAACTTCATTATATAAGCTACTGTAATCAATAGCCTGGTTCACGTCGAACTATATTAAACCAATTTAATAACAATGACAACTATCCAATTGTCATGGCAATGGAAACGTTATATCCCAAAAGAATTATATAAGGCCAAAAAAAATAAATGTTCTGGTTCTGGTCAGTCCAAAGTTACAGAATTGATGCGGCGATGCGGTTTTTTTTTTTCTATTTTTTTTTTTTTTCGAAAAGCAGGGAAAGTACAGAAAAGGTGTTTTTAGTATCTTTTTTATGTTCTGCTAATGCTAAATATTGTTGTCCTTCCACATTCCACATCCTCGATTTCGCTTCATTTGCCAAGTGAACCCCGTCTTAATTCATCATCATTATCAGCATTAATGGGTACGCTTTGAAAAAATCCGACGGGCGATGATTCCACCATAGCAAATGTCGCTCACCACTGCTTGAGGAGGACGACAGACTTTCATCACATACTTACACGCTCAGCAAAGCTGCATCTATTTAAAAGCTCCAAACCATTCCCATAATTTTAATTTTTAAATTATTTTGAAACATGTTTGAAACATTATTTACAAATGTTACAAATTTCATCTTTTTCTATTGAAAAAGAAGACAATCAACTGGAAATGCGTGTAAACTTCAGGATACCGCAATGAAACAATGTATTCCTGCTCTAGGGAAATCCCCATTTCATGCTAGACGGTCGCGCTACGCTAAAAATTTCAACATCGGTTTAGTTTAATAAAATCTAGGAAAATAAAATACTTATTGAGTATGTTTATCTATTTTAAACAATCATTCTATTATTATTTTGACTAATAACAGTCGTATTAAGCTTAATATATTGGTAATTCTAGGCCTAAGTCATTTCACAGCCCATCGTGCAAAGCATGCACTCATCACACACCACGTTTTATAAACAAAAACAGAAAGTGGAGAAAATATCGTGCGATACAAAGTTTACGCATGCGCAGATGACGAATGCCTTTCTAAAGTCAAATTCAAGTAAAATAATTATTACAACTTCAAGTAAACTTTTTATAGCATAAATTAATTTCACAAGTTTTTATTCTGCAATTTTAGCGAATCATTCTCTCTATAATGGTACAAGCCACCGGGAACCCAGAACCTCGAACAGCAAGTTTCAACAACCAGCCCACGTGTGTTTTGTTGCGACACTCGTAAATGACCCCAGGACCAAATTCGCGAAAAGTAGTTTGGCAGTTTTCGAACAGCGTGTTTCAAAAGTGTTTATGAATGAATGATTTAGTATCCTAGTACAGCATGCACTGTAGTGAGTATAATTAAAAATACTAGGCCTACCCTAGGTTAATTAATTGGGCTAGCAATGGCCAAACCTAGAATGGATAAGCTGCACCCCAAAATTCAGGATAGGTGGTGATGTTGTATGTCCGGTAAAAAATTTAAAAAAATTGATGCGTATGGTCTAAATCGACGCGCGCGCGGACCAGAGACAAAACATTTATTTTTTTTGGCCTAATGAAACAAATATATTATGCAGTACACCAAAAGCTGAGGCTTTAATGATATATTTGTTAACATAGGCAAAAGATTACTTAAAATAAGGAACAAACTAATATAGCACTAACTGTATTTCTGTCAAAATAATCAATGTTGCTCTATGTTTGTAAAACCATGGAGGTATACAATATTTTATACCTCCATGGTAAAACCTGTGTCAGAGACAGATATAAAGAAATATATTGATAAACTAAACATCATCAAATCTGCAGGACATTATGATATAGGTGCACAATATATAAAACTCTATTCTGATATTCTTTCAAAAAAAAAAACACCTATTTGTAAAGGGGAACATAATAACATACAAAATTATGCACCAATATCGATGTTGCCTTGTCTCTCCATGATGAAGGAGTAATTTATGACCAAACATTATCATACTTGAATGTAGTAAAAATAATCTACGATGCACAATTTAGATTCCTATAAAAAAACTGTTCGACCAGTCATGAACGCTTACAATAGAATTGATGATAAAATGTTTAGCATAGAGATTTTCTTAGACGTCAAAATCACCAACACCATAGATTTTGGATTATTTTTGTCGTTTAGATATTTTCCTTAACTTCCTTTTTCGCTCAGCAACCACAACATTCCTGATATTCTACCAAGTGCGAGTATTCAATATGGGTATTTTTGTTTGCACTTTAGACGTTTGAATTTTTGGTGCCACGCCACATACTATTGCATCCTTGAAATATTCAGTGACTACCGCTCTATGGCCGTCTAGGAACATTTTCTTCTCTGATCATAAAAAGAAAAAAATTATTTAGGCCTATCAAAGCACATTATTTGATTCATTGTGATATCGTCGGATTACAGTAGTAAGCATAGAACAAGGGAATAAATGTGTTTAAAAGGTATTGATTTTTTTAATTGATGTTTTTATATTTAGAAACACTGCAAAAGGAATGTTAAATTTATCAAAGCGACCATCAGGT
>NW_022730740.1:5230-8540 GCF_011630105.1 Anneissia japonica | reverse complement strand
GTATTCATCTCAACGCTTGATTTTTTTTCAGTAATACTAGTTCTGACTGCACAAAAGATGAACCCAGTATTTTGTGTTCTGGCGTGTTTCAGGCAGTTACCGATGATTTACCAGGCAGAAAATATGATGAAGATGCCCAGTGCGCGTTAATATATGGAAATTCTTACACCGCATGTCATAACTCCCCAATTCCAGTAAATATAAGTATACATTATTCAAATAGCCTAATCTGTAAGTTGTATACTGTGTAATACATATTGTGTTTATACTGTCTCTTATACACATCTAGATGTGTATAAGAGACAGAGAAACAACACTTACTCTGCATCATCTGCATGACAGAAAACTTGTACCGATGACGGCAATGGTGGCCATTCCAATACTTGCACAGGCCACATCATGGACAATGGTATGCCTGGCAATCGAGCCCAATAGATATCTCCTGGATAAATTCAAATTTTAATTATTATTATTATTATTATTATTATTATTATTATTATTAATTATTATTAACTACCTAACAGTAGATTACATATTACTAATAATGAAAACAAAATAATTAAAAGAAAATGCAAATTTACTAAGGCCTATTAAAAAAAGTTATGTTGGTGTAATATGACTGATGCTTAAATATTGCTGATCCTAGACATTTTTATTTCAAGTTTTGGTTTTTTGCCGTTTTGTCCAATTTTCTCCTGTCGGACAGGCCTTTTCTATAATGATAATGTTATTGCCATTGATTAGGGCCTAGGCCTATGTATTAACGTTTTAGCCTTAACTATATTAAATTACACAAAAATAAAAGAAATTCAGGAGCGGATCCAGAGATGTCCAAAAGCGGGTGCCGAAAGGGGGGGGGCCGAAATTTGTGCCGATCGAGACAACAATATCCTAGGGGGTCCGGGCATGCCCCCGCGAAATTTGTGTGTTCTGATGCCCGAAAATAACATTTGAGGCGTTGTGGGCTATAGACTATAGTATCATTTTTTCCTTTTCTTTCTTTTTTTCTTTTTTTCCCCTTTTTTTTATCCCCCTCCCAAAAGGGAGGGCCGGGCCGCCCCCCTAAATCCGCCCCTGAAATTACACGAAAAATCCGTATGAAAGGCACAAACATGGGCCGGGATTTCATTGATCATGTCTGATGATGGTGGTAGGCCTACTATGGGCCTACCATTCTACCACCGGGTCAAGGAGGCCTAGGAACAGGCAGGGACTAGGCCCCTATCCTATAGGATTAGCCTAGCATGATTGACATGTAAAAATAAATAATCGTTTTTCTATCCTAGCCTAAAATACTAGAATAAGCCCAATCCATAGATAAACAAGAAATAAAACTTACCTTTTTTCCAAGTACCAATTGATCTCTAACCGTATCATGATCTGATTTGCTTGACAGGAAGAAGGCAGCGAACCTGCCTGAGACGGGCAGGAGTGTGCTAGGCTTAGGCGCACTGGGGTAGCTAGGCCTAGCTCTGGTGGTGATACGATTGTAGTACGATTATTGATAAAACTACTAAACCCAGGACATTTTGTATTTGAAAAGATAGTTAAGCGAGTACAAAATTATAGAGGGGGCTGTTCATTTAGAATAGTAAGACAAATGGTATAGAATATAAGAAAACCTAGCTAAAGAAGGACATTTGAGGTGTAGGCCTAGGAGGGTAGGATAGATTCAGTAAAGGGGATTGTAGGCCTAGACTAAGTGAGGACACGAGATTTGTCCTCACTTATTTTTTTTGTCCTGAGATTAATAAGAAAATATAGGCGATTGTCCTCACATTGGATAGGTTTACTACACCACCACCACCACCACTACTACCACTACCACCACCACCACCACCACCACCACTACCACCACTACCACCACTACCACCTCTACCACCACTACCACCACTACCATCACTACCACCACTACCACCACTACCACTACCACTACCACTACTAATACTACTACTGCTCGTAGTAACCACAAATGGAATAATAACAACATCAACAACAAAATTATATTGAAATATTTCTACTAACGCAGCAAGAGTGGCACTTAACAGCTTGTGGGAAAGGGCAGTCGTGTATGTCCGTCAGGTTACGCCAGATGTTTTGAAATAATCTGCATGATCATATTTCAAAACATGGAATTTTTTACTTATTACTAAACAAATTACAAATAATCCGCATCTGTGATGATTATGATATAATATTCCCGCAGGATTATAATCGAACGGTAGGGGCCTACTTTGGCTTGGCCAACATAATTCCGTGCATCCATTTCAGTTGAAATGGATTGGTTATGGTTAACAGGGTTGCATTAAGTTTTGATGATTGAAAATTGATGATTGAAATCATTAATATAAATTGCAAATGTACACACGTTTAAACTCTACATAGACCTAGCCTTATTTCATGATCACATTATATTAAAGCCTCTTTTTAAATATTTAATTGTCGTTGACCTGTTCTGATCGTAAATACTAGGATGTGAATTTAAAAAAAAATCAACAAATTTTTAATACCATGGTTGAAAATGCCTTCAGTACCAAAGGCGTAGATCCCGGGGGATGGTGGATATATCCCCCAAATATTTGACAAGGGGATGGTCCATTGTATCATTCCCCCACCCCCCGATATTTTGACTATGTATGGGATAAAATGGAGTTTTACACACTTCAAAAGACTGTCACAGAAATAATTTGCACTGTCTTACAACGATGAAAATTAGCATAATGTATTAATGTTGATAACAAAATTATTTTATCTGGTACCAATCTAAGATCTTCTTTCCTTAGACGTTAGATGTGCTTGCAAAGAGAGCCGCATTTCACACTCAAGGGTGTGTACAACATCAGTAATGTTATGTCAATTCCAAGAATGTTTAAGGTTATATCGGTTGATGAGGAATTTATTGATTAGGCCTATAATAGCAAAATGCATCAATTTATTTTGCAAAAACAAGAATTCCAGCTTCAGAGGGGGGCACATCCTCTGTCCGCACAAGGGCACACATTGGCGCCAACACCAGGCGCGTAACAGGGGTCTTGTGTCAGAGTGGGTATTTATTTTCCCGGTTAGTAATTTACCATACACACCCCACCCCACCCACACTCCCCATATAGAAAACAATACGACATAGGGCTTATCTTATTTATAATATAGGCCACACACGTGTGTTTGAAATTAAATACTGTATAAGCATTTTCATCATGGTTTTATGTATTATAAACATATTCTTTTATCTTAAATTTGTCTTTCTTGAGTTTGGGACTATTATTAGGCTTATGTGTTTAAATAACTTAAAAGGATAAACCTAGAAAAT
>NW_022730740.1:0-4964 GCF_011630105.1 Anneissia japonica | reverse complement strand
ATGATCTATCTTAAATTTGTCTTTCTTGAGTTTGGGACTATTATGTGTTTAAATAACACAATCTTGTGTTTTTAATTCTAATTTCGTCGGAATTGATGAAAACTCCCTAAAATGTGCAATTTATAGAGGAAATTGGCCTACCGTAACAAGCAATGCGAGCAAAGAATTTTAGGCACTTTCAGAGGATGCATTTGTCAAGTGGTGGGGAAAGATTTTCCAAAGATGGGTATTTTTTCCTTGTCCCCCGGTGTTTTTAATTCTAATTTCGTTGGAATAATTGATCAAAACTTCCTAAAATGTGCAATTTTTAGAGGAAATTGGCCCATGCTAACAACAAGAAATGCGCGCGAAATTTTAGGTTTTTTGGGCACTTTCAGGGGATGAAAAGGGCATTTATAAAGGGGTGGGAAAGATTTTTCAAAGATAGATATTTTCCCCTTGTCCCCCAGTGGTTAAGCCATCGGGCAGCATAGATCAAAGGAGTTATGACAGTTTTTGAAGTGGAGAAGGGGTTGCAGGGTGTTGTGAGTCTGGTCATTATGATATCTTCCTTTCTTGTTTTTATTTTTCTCTTCTCTTTTTCTTTCCTTTTCTTTTTTTCTTCTTTCTCTTTCTCTCCCTCTCCCCTATTTCTTTTCTCTTCTTACCCAGCCCGGTACGACGGCTTTGTCAGCCCGGTAAAAACCGTCAGGGGCATTACAATTTGTTTTGTGTTCCAAAAATCAGGCCCGAATTCACCAAACGGTGCGAAATCGTTGAAAATCAGCCCTTTTTGAGCAGTTTTTTAAACATATCTTCGTTAATATTAGGCCGATTTTTTTGGCTGTTTTTGCAACGTGTTCCTTATTTATTCAGCTATAATGTCATGTTATTTTTAATTTTAAAATCAATGAGGTGTCGTCGGAATCCTTTTTTTTAAGCGAAGTCAGTTGGCGATCGCCCAGTGTATTAACTCCTATCTGTTTACAGAATTTTGCGATCGTGTTTACAAAAATCACTCTCACTTCTGAACGAGTCGGCCGATTTTAACGGCTGTTTCGTTACGTAAAAATAGACTAATTAAGCTGTCTGTTAAGCTAAAAAGCAATATGATTGGTTGAGAGGTCTCGTCGGAACGCCCATTTCTTTAGAGAACAAAACAACTCTACAATACTGTGTTACGGTTGGCTTCAACGAATTTGTTTCTATATGGTAATTATATATTATATACTATATATATATATTTTTTTAATTTATAATCTAATTTGAACACCATGGCTACATGTTCACGGCCTACGGTTGGAACTCCACCAAAATCGCAATCATTGACGTCGAATATCACTCAAAGAAATATCGCTTGTTTAGATAACTGTACAATGAAAGATTTCAAAGGTAAACCAATTGAATGTGCTCTCTGTTCTTCCGAGTTTCATCCACAATGTGTTGGACTAAATGCGTCAGGAAAGAGACCGACATGGTTCTGCCCAAATTGTAAAGACATTACTTCAAGCATTACTATCTTGAAAATCGAAATAGATCAAATCAAGAAGGATATGAAACAAATCAAAGATGAAAATAACAGCTTGAAAAGAGAAAATAAGAAGCTAAAATCAGAACTCCAAGCTCAAACGGAAAGTATAGCTAACCTAACTACAGACGCCCATCATGAGCCAACGAATAAAACAGAACCCATTCCAGGACAAGAAAGGAACTCAACCTTGCTCAATGGAGATTCAATCATAAAACATATAAATGAAAGGGGCCTTTGTAACACTAAAGTTAAATGCATGCCTGGTGCGAAAATCCGAGAAATTAAGGAAAATATAACACATGTTATACAGGCGGATCCGGCTAAATTCGACACAATCATTATCCATGCCGGGACGAATGATTGCTCAATAAACGACGCCCATCTCAACAATGCATCAAAGGAAATCCGCGACTTAGTACAAGATATGAAAAACAAAAGCGCCAAACACCAAACTTATCATTTCAACGATTTGCCCACGAACAGATAACCAGAAATTTCAAGAGAGAGTCGACAAACTAAATAACAACTTCAAGGAAATTGCGACTGAAGAGGACTGTACGATTGTCAACAATGACCTGACATTTAAGATGTCGAACAATGAATGCGAACAAACTACCCTAAATAGAAGTGGTCTACACCTAAGCAAATATGGAACAAAGAAACTCCTGAACAACATTATCGCGACTCTACGATGGCCCACAAGGGACACACTGCAAAGAAAAAGAAATGCAAACAAAAAAGAAACGCTGCAAACAAAAAAGAAATCATGGAAACAGAAAAGAAACGCTGCATACAAAAAAAGAAATGATGCAAACAAAAAAGAAATTATGCAAACAAAAATGGAAATGATGCAAACAAAAATGGAAACGATGCAAACAAAAATAGAAAACACCAGCAAACAAAAAATGAAACGCTGAAAACAAAAAAGAAATGCTGCAAACAAAAATGAATCGCTGCAAACAAAATAAAAACACTAGCAAACAAATAAAGAAACGCTGCAAGCAAAAATTAAAAACACCAGCAAACAAAAGAAAACGCTGCAAGCAAAAAAGAAAAAGCTGCAAGCAAAAAAGGAAATGCTGCAAAAAAAAAATGAAACGCTGCAAACAAAAAAAGGAAACCCTGCAAACAAAATGGAAAAGCCTTTGCGCGCGCGCATTTCATATTAATTGGTCAGATGCGCTGCAGGGCTACATCATAGTGTCAAGCCATGTTTTGCTCTAACTGTGGAACAAAAAGGGGTGTCTATAAAACGACGACCGAAGACCCAAAAACGAAGACCCCTATTTTTTTCTCGTTCATTTTGATGATAATACGCCATGCTGTCACAAAATCAAATTTACGACATTTTTTGGGCGTCTTATAGGGTGTCTATAAAACGAAGACCCTTAGGTATTTCTCGATATTCCCCATTTTTTTCCGATAAAATAATGAAATAGGTACTTGGCACCTGTTTTATGATGATTTTGAAATACTTTCAATAAGATAATTGAGAAATAACTGGAGGTCTTCGTTTTTCGGGTCTTCGGTCTTCGTTTTGTAGACACCCATATAGGGTGTCTATATGGTGTATATAAAACGAAGACCCTTGAAAATTTCACAAACAGACGCCTAAAAAATTTCTTAATTTGGATTTTGTGAGAGCCTGGCGTATTATCATCAAAATTAAAGAGAAAAAATAGGGGTCTTCGTTTTTGGGTCTTCGGTTTTCGATCTTCGTTTTATAGACACCCAACAAAAAGTTCAGAATTTGGAAAATTTTGCCATTCTTGTGGTGAATCTTTAATGGAGGACTCAACTTCTAATATTAATACACGAAAACGGCCAAGTCCAAATGAAAGTCCATCATTAAGTAGGCCTAATCTTGCTCGTCTCTCATTTGAGGCTTTCGGAGATAGGAAAGAAAAGGAAAGGAGTACTAGATTCATCAAGAAAGCCGTGTCAACGAAAATAGATAAAAACCCCGAGGTCACCATACAGATCGGTCTTTTAACGTGATGGTGTGCTGAAAAGTGTCAGGGGATCATCTCTTCCCTTGAAAGTAAATCCTTTGATAGGAATGGAGGAGCTCTTAAAAAAAGGGGCCGAAAACATGATCAAGTTTAACAAAGAGCTCATCAGCTTCCCAGAGGCTTTTACTTTATTATACCCAGACAGAAGTGCAGTGCAATTTTTGCCAGGTAGTGAGGAGGTATTTTCCTACCAACGGGTTACTTTGTATTTATGCCTCAAAATGGATTATAACGAATGAGCTGAATTTGAGTCTTCTTTTTAGCATCTCTCACCTGACCTGACCTCAGTCTGTTGTCAACTAATATGAAATGCGCGCGCGCAAAGGCTTTTCCATTTTGTTTGCAGGGTTTCCTTTTTTTGTTTGTAGCGTTTCATTTTTTTGTTTGCAGCATTTCTTTTCTTGTTTGCAGCGTTTTCTTTTGTTTGCTGGTGTTTTTATTTTTTGCTTGCAGCGTTTCTTTATTTGTTTGCTAGTGTTTTTATTTTTTGTTTGCAGCGTTTCTTTTATGTTTGCAGCATTTTTTGTTTGTTTGCAGCGTTTCATTTTTTGTTTGCTGGTGTTTTCTATTTTTGTTTGCATCGTTTCCATTTTTGTTTGCATCGTTTCTATTTTTGTTTGCATCGTTTCTATTTTTGTTTGCAGCGTTTCTTTTTTGTTTGCAGCGTTTCTTTTCTGTTTGCAGCATTTCTTTTTCTTTGCAGTGTGTCCCTTGTGGGCCATCGTACGACTCACTGCATAATCAAACCCAAATCACCTACCACCGACCGACACCATAAGTATACCAACCAGAGTTCACATAGCAATACAGACCGATCGAATAGACACCTACATCAACGACAAACGCCAAGAAAAGCTTTCTGCTACTTCTGCGGAGAAACAAATCATCATATGAAACAGTGCACACACGGAAGGCCAATTCAATGTCGCTCATGTAATCAGTATGGACACAAACAACACCAAAACCTATGCAGGAACAAATAAAAATTCGGCGAAGATGAAGATGCTGCTCCTGACAACAACAGGAAGGACTTGTGTGGTAATGTGTTTAACGATCAAAATAATAGATTTAATGTTTTACAAGACCTTTCAAATAATGATATAAACGATAATGATCAAGTTAAAACACTATTTTGTAACAATGACCTATTTAAATCGCCTATTAATTGTAATGATGAACATATTTATAATAATAAAGATGATAAAAATACTAATACTAATAATAATAATAATAATCGCAATAATATTATTATTAATAATAATAATAATATAATACGTCCGAAGCGTGTAAGACGCGGAAAAAGAGTAAAGAGAAATGACAAAAGAAATTTTAACATTGCTTTCAATAATATTCGAGGAGTAAAAAGCAAGAAATATAAAATTAAAAAGTTTCTTAAGTGTAATAAAATCACGGTTTTTGGCATAGTAGAGACATTCCTAAAA
>NW_022730739.1:193-737 GCF_011630105.1 Anneissia japonica | reverse complement strand
ATAACAGTGATTTATAATCAATGTATAATTAATGTTCATTCAATGTTCAGCAATCCAATCAATGATTAATCAATGTTCAATAATCAATGTATAATCAATGTCCATTCAATGTTCAATAATCGACTTTCAGCAATCAAATCAATGTTCAATTGTGATGGTCATAAGACTGTCATAAGAAGAGAAGTTGATGAGTAATAAATATAGAAGCTGTCTCTTATACACATCTAGATGTGTAAATTAGTAAAATATAGTGATGGCAAATTCAATTCAATATATATTTATTGAAAATATAATTTAAGTTTTGAAATGTACAAGATGGAAACCAAGACACATAAAAAACATCAAATGATTAAAAATACACTAACATCATCATTAAGATAAATTATTAATTTTACAATTACGATATTAAACAAAAAATTCTCCATTATTAAATATATCATGATACCAATTATAAAGGTTTCAAATTATTAATATTGCTGTAATTACTTAAATTGTTCACTTTAAAAACCATAAGAAGCCTTCTTTATGGGCCCGGTCAAGGATC
>NW_022730739.1:0-181 GCF_011630105.1 Anneissia japonica | reverse complement strand
AGTTGACGTTACATTTATTGTACTCGGGCTTCAAATGATCTGACATTCATGTTCGTTCGTCTTGGTGATAAAATAACTCGATTCCATTTAACTATAAGAATGGAATTATATTTTGACTGACATCGGCAAGCCGACTACATTCACTGAGAGACGCGCTTGGCGTTCCATAGAAATTACCGGC
>NW_022730738.1:0-776 GCF_011630105.1 Anneissia japonica | reverse complement strand
CCGCTGCTGTCTTGCATGACGTTCGCGTGCGGTAGGCGCCTTCTCGCCGAGATGCTGGACGTTCCTGAGTACGTTTTCTGTCGCGAGAAAGACTTTGTGCAAAATTAGTAAAATAAAATATATTCCAAAAAAAAAAATCTCTTGTATTTTTCTATTGTTAGTATGTGTACGAGGCCGGTGTAGATTCGACTTTTCTGGACTTAGAAAAATTTTCGAAGAGTCTGGACTTTAAAAAAATTTGAAGAGTCTGGACTTAGAAAAAATTTCGACTTTTCTGGACTTAGAAAAATTTAGAAAAATCTGGACTTAAAAAAAATTTCGACTTTTCTGGACTTAGAAAAAATTTGAATAGTCTGGACTTAGAAAAAAATTTGAAAAGTCTGGACTTAGAAAAAATTTGAATAGCCTCCTCGGATCTCCTACCGACGTCGAGTAGGTGGACGCGTCCGCGATTCTCAGACGGACGTCGAATACACGGACGCCTCAGCGGATCTCCTACCGACGGCGAGTACGCGGACGCGTCCGCGATTCTCAGACCGACGTCTAGTACACGGACGCCTCCGCGGATCTCCTACCGACGTCGAGTACACACACGTACTCGACGAACGACGTCGAGTACACGGACGCGTCCGCGGATTTCCGACCGACTTCGTTAAAGCAGAACAGACGAGTCTCTATTTCAACTTTTTCTGAAAATTTTTTTTTCTGAACCTGGAAATAATTTGTGTCCGCGGCCCGACGACGAACGTGGAGTACGCGGACGTCGAGTAGACGGA
>NW_022730737.1:474758-496852 GCF_011630105.1 Anneissia japonica | reverse complement strand
TCATTTATAGAAGAACAAGTCATGTTTACAACATGTTAAACTGTCTAGCCTACTGTGTTTAAATTGTTTAAAATAGGCATGTCCCCACTTGCATTTGAACGGGACGCGTGAGCATGGTTTGATTTTCTGAGATGTTATCCCCCATCATATGCATTAATTATAAAAGAAAAACTCTTGTTTACAATATGTTCAGATTCCCTAACCTATTTAAAGTACTTTAAAAATAAAAGAGGCGTAACCCCTCCTTTTTTGCATATTTCAGATAATTTGCATGTGAATAGGATATCTGACCACAGTGTCATTTCTAATTTTTTTTCTCATCATATATATCATTTATAAAAGCAAAACCTTTATTTGCAATATGTTCAGACTAGCATACGACTAAATGTAGTGCCACATATAGAAAAAGGGGCGTGACCGCTTTTTTTTGGCATATTTAAGGTAATTTGCATATGAACAGGTCATGTGACCACAGTTTGATTTCTAAAATTGTATATCCTTATCATATGTCTTCATTACATTATATTAAACCTTAGTTTGCTTATAATTAATGTAGCACTTCCAATAAAATAGGGGTGTGTCCCCTATTTTGCATATTTAAACTAATTTCCATATGAACAGGACTTGTGATTAAGGTGACATTTCTGAAATTTGATCCCACAATCATATGTGTTCTTTCAGAATTTTTTTTTTTTTTTTTTTTTTTGTAATTATCAATATGCTTATTGTCTAGCCTACTATTTAAAAAGCACTTCCAATGAAAATAGGGGCGTGGCCACTTAGAAAATGTGTGGGCATTTTCGGATTGTTCTCCTAATTTAAGTGCATAAAAATATTAATCAGTTCGTATATTTCTCTTTAATTATACTGCTATTTAAAATAATTGCTTATTCTTTAAGTTGCTCAAAATTATAAAAAGAAAAAACCTATCGTCAATTATTGGATAAATAATACTTTTAAAACTTTTAAGTAGGTGGCGTACTAACTGTTTACGTACAGTTATCTATCCATTCGTATAGAATCCTGTTTTCCTTAAGTAAATCTGATTAAAAATCGTTGACATAAGTTCTTGATAAGTTGATAAGGTTTTGTGAGTGTTTACCAATCTTAAATTTTTGGATATTCCTGGCGCTGATTTAAGGCAGTTTGTCGAGTAGCCCAAGGCTCAACACAGCTTTTGTTTTAGCGCCAAAGAAATACCCAGACAAGGACGATCAGTAATACATCATTGTTTACCCTAACAACGAGCCAAGTGGACTGTCGCAGAGGATACACCCTAATAAGCACCAATTCAATAGCGATTGTTCACGAACCGCTTGTCGCCATGGCGACAGCCAATCGTAGTAATGAAAAAAATGTTATGCCTGCCTTTATTAAAAAGAGGAAGACATTTTTTTTATTTGGTGTGGCAAAGCCACCTTTATTAGCCACAAATGCATAAAACCAAATCACAAAAATTAACAGAAAAGAGAATAACTTAAGAATTATTATAATTACAATACACAACTTGATTAATTATGAGTCAATTGCGTTTTTCAGAGAACTCCTTTAAAAAAAAAATATCTTCTTTGCAGTTAACCAGGGCAATATATATTTCTCCATTTCATAGTTTTTTTTTTTTTATTTCAAGATTTAAAGCATAGATACAAGGCATGGAATGCTTTGCATTTTGCTCCGGTATAATATGTGTAAACGGCAGAGGGTTAGGACAGTGGTGATTGCCTTCATTTGAATGTTTCTAAATTCCAAACAAACATAGTTTCTCCCGTGGAGTGGAGGGAAATTATGCTTCTCCCACACTTAGTAAAGTCGTTTGCAGTGACAGAATGATTCGTTAAGCTTTCGAGGAAGTGTTTTATCTAACCACCAAATACTGGTAATGCATTTCCTAGGCCTAGGCGATACACACAGCGTGCATCATTTTCGGCGGCTATGGTTAGGCCTACGTTTGGGCCTAAAATGAAACACAAAACAGATTTGTTAGTTTTAAATATTTCCTATTATTGTGTGGGGTATTGGGTCATACAATGGATGTATACCTCCTTGTTCTAATACATGAAATAAAGGAGTAAGCATTCTCAGAATTGAATGCATGTACTTCGTCGTGGATCTGTATTCATATGCATAGTTAAAGGAGCGCAGAATATATATTCCAATATTCTTGAAAAAACGTTAAAATATTCAAATATATACACATCTAATCCAGGTGATTTATTATTTCTGCTCTTCTTAAGGGGGATAAGAGTTCCGAATATTTTATGGGCCCTTCAATTTGAATACTCTGGTCATTAGTAAGTGTTGGGGCTTTAGATTTTCTAAATATATTCGTGCGAAGCGTGCGATTTACAATGCGCCCTCTCTTTAGAAAATAAGGAACAAATTAACGTAGTTGGTAACGAACTTTGGCGTAACGCGAACACCCTATATCAGGTCCATGGCAACGACTAGGACGCCCTCTCCAAAAACTGATTACTTTTCTGTGCCAAACCGACGCTTCTATTTGTTACGCAATCTTGTGTTTATAAGATCTTTGCTTATTTGTTAGCAGACGACGCGATTTTAGAAGCAGACCGAATTCGTTTATCTAGGGCTGCCGGCTGATATAAGCACGTAGTATCTCGAAGTGTTTACTCAAAATATACTTTAGGCTGGCAATCCGAATGTTATTTAAAATCATTAGAATATTTATAAGTATTAGAAAATTATAAAAATAACTTTTAATTGTTTTTCCTAGGCGAAAAATATATTGAGAAGCGCCACCAATTCGAAAGTACACGAAAACAAGACAAAAGATAATTTTGATATTTGTGTTAATAAGGCTACTATTACGGATATGTACGAAACAAAATAACAATACTCAATTGTGCTTTGTTATTCTAACTTGGTTTTATCAATGCTTCCCGGCTGGTTTTACTCTAAAAATAGATTAAATATAGGACTATTTTCGGCAAGTTCTCAAAGCGTGTACTGTGTACAAATATCCTACTGCGGGAGAGCGCGTGCCGCGTCCGCGTTGCTAAGTTAGCTAAGCCATGACTAGGCCTAGGTCAGGCCATTATGTACTGTACTGTAGTGTAGGCCTATATTTATTATTACTGTGGTAGTGTATTTTTTTTAACATCTATTGTTTTTTAAGCCATTTTCAACTTTTAGTATGCTTGACTTTAGCTTGTGTAATTTTGCATATAGGCTACATATTTTTGTTCTGAAAAAATTTCAACAAAGTCCCAGGCGCAAACCTAGTCCAACCAAAGAAAAATGCAATGTGAGGCATTACATTGGTTCACAATAGTACTTTATTATCAATGCTACTTTATTATCAATGCTGTATTAAAATTGAACGTCACCGATATTTTCAGATATTTAAAACAATTTTAAAATGTCATTTTGAAATGGTAACTTCAAAATCAGAATACATGATTGATATAAAAATAGAAGTGCTAAAACTACTAATCCTTTACATTATGATTAATAATAATTATTAGAACCAAAGTTTAAATAACATCCCAATATAAAGGTAATATCATGACATTTTGTCATTTTCGAAACATGTATGGAATTTTGTCAAAGCAATGCTGACACAATGGTAAAATGCTTTAGCACAAAGAATAAAAGTATATGTAGATTTTTTTTAATTAACTTTTATTTACCATTATATAGTAAGCAATAAAAAGGAAAAATTACTGTCAAGTTATCTAAAGTAGAGAACAATTCTATAGAAAGTCTTGCATGCATGACTATCCATTAAACTATTTCCATGACTTAACAAATCAAAATATCTTAGTTTTATTTGAAAAAATAAATGGGCCAAGACCAGAAAAATCTAAATTAAAAATGTGTGCAACACCATTTAATTATAGAAGCAGTCGAATTCCTTACATTAAAGTATTAATTATAATGGTAGTGGTGTTGTATTTATATAGTGCCTTCCACAATCGAAGTCAGACGTAGGACAGTTGCATGATAACCTTCCATTGCTTATTCTTTTTTATAAGTGATGCGGATATGTACAGTGAGGTAACCCAAAAGAACAAATTTAAAGATTTTGTAGGCTAAATTTCATTTCTGAAAAATACAGTAGTATTTATCCATCCACACAACAAACTTCTTCACAGAGATTAAATATTTAATGTGTACACACTGTAATGGTTTTGATGATAATGATGATGATGATGATGATGATGATGATGATGATGATGATGATGATGATGATGATGATGATGATGATGATGATGATGATGATGATGATAATAAATAATAATAATAATATATCTTTTCTGTAAATGTAAAGTTTTCTTGCGTAATACCGTAATAAGGTAAGGGGTAAGGTGGGGATCGTCGCAATAAAAATTGCTTCCGACGCGCCTGTGTTATGGAACTTGCTTATTTTGTTTTGTATATGTTGTTTCTTATGTTAGGCATGAATAAAAGGAACAATTAAAAAAAAAATGGCGTATTTATTGCATGACCAAAATTTGTTGTACTGTACCTATTGTAAATGTGTATTGGTAGAATAAATATATGAAATGAATGAATGCATGAAATGACGGATGATCACATATGATGGATGAATCCTTCGCGTTAAGCCGGTTGTCTATCATTAGGACCACACTTGTATGAGCATAATTCCCTAAGTCCAGCTTTGCAGCATCGAGCAAAGTTTCTTAGCTTACAATAGTGGAATTTTAATAAATTTTAATTGAACAACAAATTAGTATTGTATTTGGAGGCTGACAGTACAGTAAATATATAACCTCAGTGTATTAAACCCATCACCTGTTTTATTTTTGCATTGATTAAAATACAAGCTCATACAACTACTGAATCGTGATAGGCCTACACACACCCAACAGAGCAGCAGATCGTTCATGCTCACAAATAGGCATACAAAGCCCATACAAAAGCTGAATTTCGAGGCTGTAATTTGGTACGTCGTGTGTTGTTCTATCCATAGTCAATTGACTAAGCATATGTTCTATCTTAATCGAACACTGCGTTACTCGCTATGCTGCAGTTACTCGCTTCGCAGATCATGGGGTTGACCAAGGCTTGACACAGATTTGAAAACAGCGCATGCGCAAAATACGTTCTATAAGGATGATTATGAATAATTCATGAGATTTTTCCAAACTATCCTACGTTACACAAATTCGCGCGCTCTCCAAAAGTTACTCGCGCTTCGCAGTCGCCCCCCCCCCCAAAAAAATAATCACATAAAATCACCTTATTTTGCGAGTTAGCCCCCCTTAACAAATCATCGAGCCCCACTTCACCTACGTGCTCCGCCAGCCTCTCCTCTTCCACTTCAAGACTTCTAGATACGCCACTGACTGGTATAAGCCAAGCGATTGAGACAAACAGGAAGCTCTCCCAGCACTTCACGCATTTACCGGATCAGATACTAAAGGTAGATTCTCAAGGAAAGGAAAAGAAACATGAATAAAACTGTTTGCCAAAATGTCATTCATACGATTGCTCACAAACATTGATTAACAGAATCGCAAATGACAATACTCGTGAAATTGAAAAATGACGCCAATGGTGATCATTTCTTGATCCATTGGAGAATGGCTACATGAAAAAACAGGAGTTCTCCACTCTATCACAATACAAGAGCACTCAACACCAAAGGCAACGTTAGGATTGGTGCGCTGTAAAGTGAAATTGAGAGTGTATTATACAAGTTAGCCTGTAAACGCAAAGATTTGTGTTGTACAGAGCTATGCTTGTGTCTTTCGGAAGGGAACATTTGTTGCAACGACGAACACTGCTGTAACCAAACCCGAATGACAATACACTGATGATTCAGATGATAAAATCTGAATTATTGTTCAAGAAAATGTGATTATAAGATAGATGCACTCTTTCTTTATTACAAAGCCTATGACATCATGGTATTAAATTGGCTTCCTTGGTCATAAAATATATAATAATAATAATAATAATAATAATAATAATAATAATAATAATAATAATAATAATAATAATAATAATAATAATTTGGATTTGTAAAGCGCAAAATACATAGGTCTCTATGCGCTTGAAATTTGCAAATTAAAATAAACTAAAGAGAAGAGTCTTGAGACGATTTTTAAATATCTCAACAGAAGGAGACTCACGAACAAAGATATAGCTATTCCACACCTTGGGAGCAGCAACTGTGCGGTTTATACCTGGGTATAAACTTTTGAATTGATGGTTTTTTGATGGTTTCCCTAACGACGAGCTATTGATCATTTTCGTCAGTTAAATTAACGATATTGTGGATTTGACGCCGGATGGGAATTACCAGGTTTGATTTAATGATTTTGAGTGAGTTATAGTTAATTACTATTGCAATGGTTTTCCTTAACAAACTTTTGTTCATTTGTTATTTATGACCGTATTATGAAGCACTTTTGGTGCCGTAGGTGGCCATGTTATAGGCCTAGGGAAAGTTTATAACAGAGATTCGTTGATATTACTTTGAAGTTATTGAAAGATTGTTAAGGCAAATTGGTATGAAGACGTAGGTCAAAGGTCCAGTAAAAATTATAGACCTTTATGAGCAGTTTAATGTTATTGTATACAGATAAATACAGTGTTTAATGTGTTAGTTTAATCATAGTTGTATCTCAGAAAATATAAGTAGATACTGCTTTGCTAGAGAAGGCTGCACGCTCGTTGTTGTTTGAGCTCATGAATATTCATGACTTGCCTAACTCATTCCATATTTGGAAACAGCAAGGAATCGTAGGGCTGTACTTGTGTATTGATGTTTTTATGGATATTATTCATTTGTTTTGGGATACAAATACTTATATTTAGACCTCAAACATATCCGATTGTACTGTAGATAATTACCAATGATTATTATTAGATTATCAATCATTATTATTTTTAGGATATCAGATGATTATAAATCTTGAAGACATTGTACAGCTGATTATTTTTGGAGAGCAATTGAGGTATTATACAATAATTGTGTTCTTAATAATAGGAATATATTCTGTTGTATTAATAATACGATTTAAAAAATATAGTGACTATGCTATAATTGCTATGATAATGAAAACTCTGTTACGGTTAATTAATTTTGAGTTCATGGGAAAAACCATGATAATGTTTTTAGAGAAAATCAGTTATAGTTGCAGTTGTGTAATTAACTTGTTTTATATTTTACTGTTATAGTTCACGGTAAGGATCTTTGGAAAGACAAATTAAAGACCAAAGAGTACCAGTGAAACCTTGTTCGTAATTTTAGTCTAGTAGTGCACAGCAACGGAAAATGCTCTTTCACCATACGTTCTTGTACGACATGAAGGGGTGAATAATGTAGATGAACTAGATGTAGATCTTAAAGCTCTAGAACAGGTGGTGGAGCGAAGTTTAATCAGGTTGGATATGTATGAGGGTGATTTATTATTTAATGATTTATATGTGAAAAGCAACAATTTAAATGAGATGCGTTGCTTAACAGGTAACCAGTGCAGATGTGTATAAGAGACAGGGTAACCAGTGCAGGCGACGAAGAGTAGGTGTTATATGCTCAAATCTAGAAACTCCTGACACAAGACGTGCAGCCATATTCAAAAGAAGTTGCAGCTTCCTTATATGCCTTTGAGGAAGATCATAAAGTATAGTATTGCAATAGTCCATGGCATGGACAATCTTGATAGCTGCATCATCAGTTAAGAATCTTCTAATGGTTTTGATGTTGCGTATATGATAAGATACTGCTTTACTGATGTTCTTAATGTGCCTATCCATTGTCATTGAGGAATCAAATATCACCCCAATATTACGAACCTCATTAGATGGAATGACTGAGGTGTTTCCAATGTTGATGTTTGAATGATAGGCACATTTCTAAGATACTTCGGGTAAATAAACAGTATCTCCGTTTTATCAGGATTGAAAGAGAGCATATTTTTCGCTAACCAGACTTGGACATCTCTGACGCAAGCTTCAATAGTTAGCTTAGCCTTGTCATATCTTCCTGCACTTGGTTTGAAACTAATATAAAGCTGTGTGTCATCAGCGTAGGCATGATATTCAAGACAATGTTGTTTTGTTAATTATGTTAACTAAAGGAGAAATATATATAAGGAACAGAATGGGACCAAGAATGGAACCTTGAGGGATTCCGCATGTAAGATCAATATAGCCCGAGGTAGTGTTACGTATGTGAACCAATTGTTTCCTTGATCTTAGATATGACTCAAACCATATGAACACTGTATCACAAATTCCTAGGGATGCAAGCCTCTGGAGAAAAATGGAATGGTCAATAGTATCGAACGCTGCAGACAGGTCGAGAAATATTGACAAGACACAGTTGCCTTTATCGAGTGCGAGCATGATGTCATTGTGCACTTTCAGGATTGCGGAGTCCGTGCCATGATGCTTCCTATATGTGGATTGAAGAGGATCGAATAATCTATTGTCCTCGAGATAGTTAACTACATCAGAAGAAACACATTTTTCAATAAGTTTAGAAAGAAATGCAATGTTCGACACAGGACGAAAATTAGACATGATATTTGGATCTAAGGACGGTTTTTTCAAAAAAAGTGGTCTGACCACACCTATCTTTAAATCGTCCGGAAAGATTCCAGACGATAAAGATGCGTTGATTATCTCAGTGAAAATGGGAGTCATGATTTCATGAAAAGAAGTAAGAATATTAGTAGGGAGAGGGTCCAAGATGCAAATTTTTCTTGGCATCCTTTGAATCATCTCACTGATATTCTCGTTACACACAGCCGAAGTTGATATTCATGTTGAGAAACAACAATTTGAAGTGAAGTAGCCAGGGAGGACGGTGAATGCAGAAGTGGTTGTCTTAAATTCTGAACTTTCTCACAGAAAAAGGTATTAAAAGTTCCTTATCACTTACTGCAGATGGAAGTTCCTCATCATAACATCTACCGAGAAACTTATTGGTCAACTTGAGCAGACGCCTCTGGTCTGAGCCACACTCTTTAATTTGAGTGTGAATGTCAGATGTCCTAGCTGCGACCAATATATCATAATATATGAGCACTGCTGTTTGTAATTCCTGTGGTCTGCGTTTTTACCAGACTTGAGCCATATACGTTCAAGTCTGCGTCTCTTCCTTTTTGCATCTCTGCAATCATCAGTGTACCACTGAGATTTAGACCTGATTGTAATAGTCTTCTTTTTCTCAGGAGCTAACTTGTCTCTTAACATACGAAGACGAAGGTTGTAATTGCATACCACAGAATTGACATTGGCAGCAGTAGACCCATTTAAAAAAAAATGTACTGAATGCAGATAATAACGAGGTCTTAAGAACATCCAAGTTGATGTCCTTGAAGCTACGAAAAATTATTTCCTTTTTTAAGACGGATGATTTGGAAACATCAACATCAACCTGTAAGACGAAATGATCCGACAAATTATTTTGATGTACAGACGTACTGAGAATGACACTGGGATTATTTGTCACAATAAGATCCAGAATGTGACCAAGTCTGTGTGTGGGACTATTAATGAGTTGGACAAAATTAGTGGAGTCTAGAATATCCAAAAACTGAATAGTTTGAGGATTATTAGATTTGTCAATATGGAGATTGAAATCACCTGTTATAAGAAGGTTATCTATTAATGAATACTGTTCAAAAAACTGTGATGTGGTACTGATTCCACTGCTTGTAGGGGCCTACATATGGTAATGATACAAAACGATTTAAAAGGGCATCTTATCACGGTCTCACAGGCCTCAAATGAAATAAAGCCACCAATTTTACTACTTCTCATTGGTAACCTTGATAAGATTCCAACACCACCGCCACGCCTACCCTCACCCGGAAAACTATTAAAAGTATAACCTTCAGGTTTACATAATGCAATAACAGAATCGTCGTCTGGATGTATCCATTTTTCTGTTATTGAAACAATGTCAAGAACCTGATCAGTGACATAATCAGAAAACTGTGTACATTTATTACGTATGGACTGAGCGTTCCAAACAGCAAGCTTAAGTTTGTTATCATGCTCCGAATATGCTTCAATGGTGGCATTATTGCTGATCATAGATGAAGAAAGGATTGTAGAATGTTTACCTTCTCTGGTTCTCTTGCCTGATTTGCAGCCTCGTCTACGTCGAAAGATACCGCATTGTTTCATTGTCTCAAACGCAGATGATGTTACCCACCTCTTTGGGTTGGAATTCAGACCTAGCAACTCATCTCTACTATATATAACTGACTTCACATGAAGCCTACATGTAGGCCTCACACTAGCCCTAGGAAAAACAAAGGGCAGGTAAGGAAGAGATGGCCGTGGGTAGGCTGGCTGCTGAGACATAACAGGCAAGGCTTTGTCAACATATCCTACAACAAGCCTGAATCTAAAGTTACTAAAATTAGCAAAACGAAAAAAGGGTATTACAAATTTTGGACAATAAGACATCACAAAAACAATACTTAATCCAATATAATGAACAAAATGAGAAAAATCACTTTCAAGAAAGCAAAATTTTAAATCTGAAAACGAGCACTCAATTCCAGTTTTGCAGCCGGCGACAGCGCTGTAGGTAATCTACAATTATTCTAACAACATTTTTTTTTTAATCAGCATGCTTCAATTATTTAAAAAATCCAAAGTTTACACTTTCCTCAAAAATTGCACACAGAAGGACATACTACAAATTTGGAAGAGCAACTAACTTTCAGATATAGAAACCTATATATTTCAATCCTAATTTGCATATGAAAGAAGCCTGTAGCTAACATATGCTTTTTGGAATTTCTCCCAATCAATATGCATTAAAAAAGGTATTAGTTTATAGAAAAACCCCACTTTAAGTCATATAATTTAATTATAAAATGGCGACAATTTTGAAAACCAATATGGCCGACATCTGAGAAGAATGAAAAGATCATAATTGGTTTTGCAAGTTATGTTTTAGGTTTAAACTAGTATCCATTTTGAAATCCAAATTGGCCGCCACAGATGAAATCTAAAAGTTTTACAACGTTGATTTTTTTAAATCAGCATGCTTGAAATATAAAAAAAAATCCAAAGTTTACACCTTTCCTAAAAAAAAATTGCACACGGACCCACTTTTTGGACATAACCAACCTGACTACTGTAAACACTGGATTTATTATGGGGCCATACGTCTTCAGGTTTAAAAGTCAACATTAAAATTATGTAAATAAGGTAACATAATATGCAAATAAGGTAATTATTAAATATAATTTAATAACCTACCTCTTTCAGTTGTAAAAAAAAACATAGTCTAGCGTTAATGCCAGTTAAACATGTTTAGAAATTATAATAAAAATATGAGTAACAAATAAAATGTATTTTAAAATATCATTGCGGCCATTTTGAAAATGGCGTAACCATTTAATCAATAAATAAATAAGTCAATAACTATCATGTCTTCAATTCTGCATGCTTCTATCACAATTTGAACGATTGGCCTGTTTTTTGTGCTTAGAACCTGTACTAATTCGTCGACCATTTGGTTTGGATGTGACGTTTGCTTGTAAGCGACTGGTTCCATGTTCGAATCCCGGTTTCGTTTTAATTCTTAAAATGTCATTGCAGTACCCACTGCTACTTGGGAATCAGCTTTATCACTATCCACTAAGCGAAGTCGTTAAGACACCAGGCTAGTTGTTATCTTGAGGTGGTGGGTTTTATTTCAATCCGAATTACTTTTTGACAAGCATAAATGGGATCGTACTGAGCATTTAGTACAATAACACGTCAGGTAGGGCAAAATATCATTCATATCACCATTGCCATTATCAATATCATCGTTATCATTAACGTTGTAAATGTCTCTATCATCATCATTATAGCTTTGTATCATCATCGTCATTACAATCACCACCATCATCATCATTACTCTTAACATTATCATCTATATTATTAACATCACCACTATCATTACAATTATCATCATTATTTTTTTATTCTTATAATAAATATGCCTATCATTACTATTGTGAAAAATACGTTCATTATTATTAGGAATGTATTCATCACTAAGTAAGTTTGTTAATTCAGTTGAATGCGTTTGCATTGTATCTCTGGTGTTTCAGCATAAGATCTGTAATTTCGGCACTCGTTACATGCCCAGGCCATCACTGTTCTGTTGTTCGTATTTAGTTTGGTTTCCATACAATCGCTACACGTCATCGCCGATAGCTTCGGTGATGCTGATTGGATTGGATTGGATTTATTTATTTATTGGAACGTCATATTCAAACCAACTAGTTCACGAATGCGGATTGGATTGGATTAGATTTATTCGGTGTAAACACCAGGAGGTTCCTTCGGTTCAAGAAGAAACGATTTTAGAGTCCACTAATATGTAGAAAATATATACACATTTTATTTCTCCCGGACAAATTGTAGTTTTTTTCCCCGACGCCGGGGGTTGGGGTGGGGTGAGGAAGCTCTTCTCGACGGGGCACTCCCCCACCCGTTGGGGTCCTCTTCAAAGCCTTCTCGTTGACACTGCACTGGGAATTATCAAAAAACATAAAATGACCATTATCGATACTTTTACAGCATAGGCCTAGGCCTAATATGATTGAGGAAGGAATTAATATATCATGACATTGGTGTGGGCCTAATGTCTGACAATTCCATGGAATCTTCAATGCAAACACATTTTACATTTAAAATATGTAAAATTAGGTTGTCTGGTATTACTATAAATTTGATTTCGATTTTGATTTACTAAAAAAAACATTTATATTCACTGAAGATTAACAATAGAAATTTAAATGTTACCTTATACCTAAAACACTTTCGGCCACGTCCAATCAGAAAAATGTATTTTTATGACGTCATGGAAAATACAAAATGTTCCCACAAAAGTTATTTTGTCCCAAACCTCCTTAAACATTTCAAAAATCATTATACTATGAACTTGTTTTGATATTATAATGAAAACTGACATCGTCCAATCAGAAAACAGTACAAAATGACGGCATACAGATTTAAAGGTATGCAAACCTCTGGATAAGTCTGATATTCGCTTAGATTATCTTATGTAATGAGTAATTAATTTTGGCACACTTTGACTTCAGTCTGGCCCACTGTGCAACGGCTTGAATGTCTCATCCGAAAGACGGTTTGCTATTGTAACTTGTATTTCAGCCCTCCAGCTGGAACACAGGGAGAGGCAGCGATGAGAATTAAACCGGGGACCGAGAGATCCCCATGGTTCAGCCTACACACACTGTCTACCACCAGATTAGCCGACTGAGCTAAGCTGCTCTCTGATCGATCGGTCGATTTAGGGAGACTTCTGATTGCGTCAGAGACTGCTACGCAGTACAACGATTGCACTGAAAACGCTGTAGTGACAGTGTGCGATTGTATGGTAACCAAGCTATACAGAATCGTCCGCCAAATGACCATATTACCGCATTGATGACATTGTATTGAACCGTTAAACCTGCATAGGGTAACTATGATGAGTTCCTCCGCCGTTAAACAAGTATTTTTTTTTTTTTTTTTTTTGTACAGCTAAATTGTTTCGCTGTCTAGTGGTGCCTATAATGGTCTACTTACGTTTGTTTACCTTGATTTACCTTGATGCTTCGAGACTTAGATACCTGTGCTCATTTGTCCCTCTTGATTCATCCAAGAATCTTCAGATACATACGGGCTGTATTCAATCGGTGGCCAGACCAGTTTCCTTTTTCCAAACCCGACTTGAAAACATTTACAGTCTTTGCAGACACAACATAATTTGGAAGCGCATTCCAATCATTCACTACTCTAACTGAGTAGGTAAATTTAACTCTTTTAATCTATCCACATATTCCTTTCTAACAAATCACTATCTTTTTTGTATAAGGGAGACCAAGCGCTTCCCCCATACTCAAGGGAAGGTCTTACTATAGACTTATAGAGAGACATATAACCATTACCAGCAAGGTTATTAAATGACCAAATAATTAAACCAAGCATCCTATTAGCTGATCGGGCAACATTTACAGCATGTGCAGAAAAATCAAACTTTTTATCAAATAATATACCCAGGTCTTTAACTTCAGATACACAATCTATTCTAACTCTGAAAATCCCGTCACCAATAAAATAACCAAAGTGCTAGTTACGAGTCTCAAAATGCATAACTTTACATTTGGTCAAATTAAAAGGTAATTGCCAGTCAATTGACCACTTATACAAATTATCAATATCAGCTTGTAAAACATTTCTATCAGAATGTGAATTAACTAATCTATATAACTTTGTGTCATCCGCAAAGAGTTCAATGTATGACTGCGAAACAACATCAGGTAAATCATTTATAAAAATTACAAATAGCAGCGGACCCACTTAAAGTTATTGTATTATGACTTTATTTTTTATGTTGGATCGGAAAGATGCAATCAAATAATCTGTTTACGTTGTGGTTTTATATGGAACGCCAAAACAGCAAAATTATTACTTCCGCATCCAGGCTTTATAATAAACGCCAACCTTCAGACACAGTCGATTTTTCAAGCATACTCAGGCACATTCAGTTAACACAGTCGATATTCGTGAAGCACAGTCAGTTTTTGGCTTCTCATTGATTACAATAAAACTTTGCTTTAGTTGCCCTTAACCAATACATTCTCATCTCATTTTAGTAGTTTATAAATATTTTGATGTTATGAAAAATTATGTGAAAATGCTATCAACACCTGTACCTGGACTACCACTGCATATCTGACATTACGTTAAAAAAATAACTGAGCGAGATAACATGCATCTTGCAACCTATCTTCTTTTAGTGGTCCTATTGTTCTTTTTATCGAAACAAGTAGCAAAGTTCAGATACTAGAGAGTAAGGGTAATTATCTTGTTTTGTCTATGGCACGTAATTCCCTTGATTTTAGCGTTCAATAGACCAAAGATAACGCCATCAAAATTTGGCTGAGTGGGTATTAAAGTTGTCTATATCGTCAAAGTACTGTGCTAATGCTTTGAGCCGAGTCGAAGGTGGTGTCTATTAAATTGTCCAAAATGTAATTAAGTTAGAGTAGAAGATACTTTTTATAACAATGTATACATTTTGAATGATTCATAAACTCTTGAAATTAAGGTTGATTTGATTTAAATCTCCATTCAGACGAAAAATATGAACAGTTTTGCATCGCTCGCGAGACTGGCCAACATCAGCGCTGACTAAGTTGATCACTGTTGATTTACAGGTACTGTCACAAATTGTAGCAATTGTTTCATGATATATTTAAAATGTTGGACAAACTTAACTTGCTGAATTGTAGAATATAAGATGTTTCCTTTGACCAATGGCCAATGAGTCAGGAGAACTTTGTATGACTTTATAGTTGAGGGCAAGGTAAAGACTCTCTTTCTATTTTATACGCGGGACAGATAAAACATAAATGATATTCGTCTTCAGTTTTACCAAGGTTATTCCATATGTTACCTAATTTAAGTTGTTCTTCACTCAAGTCATTAAAGTTCAAGTTATAGTTATAACATCCTATCCTAAAGAGTGAGATGCATCTCCTATGCTTTAAAATAGGCCGTTTTGGTTCCATTGTTATGATTTTTAACTAATAGTGCAATGATGTTTTATTAATTTGTATCCATAAGGGATACGGTAGCGGCCAAGCTCCGCAAGAGTTCTAGCATTATTTGCAGAGTATGGGATTGCTAACACACTTTTACAAAATTTTGTGTGTGTTGTCTCATAACTTGTCATCCTATGATATCTCCATACCTCGGAACCATAAAGAAGGATCGGTCGCACCACCGTATCAAATTAATACATCTTAATGTCTGAACTAATATTGCTATTACCGTCTAGGAAACTTCTAATCTTAAATAAGCCTTTACTTGCTTGTTTTGTGAGGGTCTGTATAGCTGCACTTCAGCAACCTCTAGAGCTTGTCTTTATGCCTAGATATGTGTAATATAGGACAATTTCAATAATATTTACAATTTTCTATACCCATTTTCAGTACTTTTAACGATTCCACCATTTCGAAATACCATGGCTTTCGTTTTTTCCATATTTAAATTTAAATCCCACATGTCACAATATTGCACTAGAACATACAACATATTTTTAAGATTATATGATGTGTCAGCCAACAAGAATATATGAAAATATCTTAAATATATTCAAGATTGCTAACTTCGACGGTCTCAATTTGGATACCTCTGATGTCATGTTCAATTAAGTAATCATTTAAGTCAAAAATGTATAAACAAAAAAGAGGTGAGAGACTACATCCTTGTATTCCTAAATTACATTCTAGTAAATTGCTTTATTCGTTATTAACTCTAACACATGATGACATGCTGTCCAAGAGCATTAGGTCGAAAATTTAGACAGACCTGGAAATTTCTCATAACAAGCTATATTTTTCAGAATAGGCTCAAAATTACGATTAGAATAACATACTAAGATTCCTGAAAAATCCTACTAGAGCTTTCCGCAAAATCCAAGATGGCGTCCAAAATGGCCGCCATTTTTATATTTTATCATAACATTGCAATCCGGCAAGTCGGAAGCACAAATAAAGTGTCTAAATATATGTTTTAATGTACAAGAAACACAATAAGACCATTATCCGGTGTGTCTAAGACTTATAAGTACCCCAAAGCCAAGATGGCGTCCCATTTTAAAATTCTATCGTATTTTTGCAACCAAATAAGTTTGAAGCACAAATGAAGTGTCTAAATATATGTTTTAAGGTACAGGTAATACAATAAGATCAATATCTGGAGGTTCCTAATCTCATAAGTACCCTAAAACCAAAATGGCGTTCAAAATGGCCGCAGCAGTCATCATTCGAAACCGCAGAATCTCAGTTCCATATTGGTTGGATCAATAGAATCATGTTGCACCTGACACTTTTCTAAAGATGGTGTCATGTAGGTACAAACAAGATGGTTTTACCAACATCACATTTAGTTGCAAGAATCTTGCACTCTTTGTCACCTAAATTCGCAATAGATATTGTGGTCAAACACTACTGACTTTACCAACATTATGTCAAATAATGATACGATGATGTTGTGCCAACAGTGGATAACAGTGTTGAAAATACTGTAACAGATGATGAATGTAATTGACTGCTTTTCATATCTAGATTGTCTAATCTAAATATTACTTTTTAAAGTTGAAAAGGGCAGATATTTTGGTATCATATTAGTTATCTTGGAAATGATTTTTGAAATAAAACACATGTTTAGATAACTTAGATTCCGCATGCTTGGTTGAAAACCTACGTACATTAGGAATTTATAACGACAGCCCTTTTGCACTTCTCTTGTAGTGGTGTTGTAGTGTTTACACGATCAAACGTTAATTTAAATGATTTTAACGTATTGGTCACAAATTCACATGTTGGTCTATGCTAAGCTACCTTCTATTTCCAACATTTAAGTTTGTAAAATTATAGTAAAGTTTGACAACGGTAGCCATTTGTAGATGCAATCTGGTTTCGTGGTATTAATAAGATTTAGACCCTCAGAGATCTTGATTTTATTGTATTATTTGTATAAAATATGTTTAGAATATTCAGTTGTCTTTCCAAATTGTCTGGTTGCTACAATAACTTTTGACAATGGCGGAATTTGGACGCCATCTTAGGTTTATGATACTAACTGTATAAGATTTCAGATTTTATCAGATTTAAATTTTTTCAGATTTCTTTATTAACTTCAACTGGCAGTAAAATACTGAATTGCCAGGGGTTTACAATATATACAGATAAAATTGTTATTAAAAAGTACAGAAGAGAAAAAATTGAACAACACACTGCACCACAAAGTTTAAAAAACACAGATAAAACACATTAAAAAAAGCAGAAAAAAGATATCTAAAAAAATAAGAATAAAATAATTAAAATAATCTCAGCAACAATTATAAATTGCCATATTAATTTTCATTATTCTTTCAAAAATTTAAAAATTTGGGTAAGAGGAAATAAAAACAGGCAGTAAAAAAGTGGGAAAGTTTTTTTTTTTTTTTTTTTAGTTAGCCTTGATCAAATCAATTCATCATTCTTTGTTTAAAAGTTTTACCATAAAGGGAACACTACTATATCTGAACCTTTTAAAATTGGGCTTGATTTCGTTATACATTCGATGGTTACGTAGTGACATAGTGTGAGTGGATTTGTTTGGCTTAAACCAGTGGCTGTACCTTACATCTTTGGAGCATTTATTTGCGAACTTAACACATAGATCATATCTAAGATTTTCAAGTGTAGTAAGATTGCAAATCTCAAAATCATGATCAAATCTTTTAAAACCCAAGATAATTCCAATGGCTCTCTTTTGGATGGGCTCAATTTTCTTGTTTTGCTCCTCATTAATTCCAGAATGAGATACTACAGAAGCATATTCCGCGCATGGCCTAACATGACTTGAATACACATCAATTAAATCATTCCTAGAGATACCAGCTAATTTGCTTAGCATGAACAGCCGTTTACTAGCTTTACTCATAATTTCATTTACATTTCTATTTCATTTGAGATCATTCTGGATCCAAACTCCTAATAGCTTTGTTTCAGATACTGATTCTAAAACATGATCCAACATTCTTAATGGGGGTATGTCAACCTTAGGTCTCTGAAAATTAAAATTCATGGATTTACATTTTCCTGGGTTAAGCTTCAGTTTGTTGACATCAGACCATTCAACTAAGTTTTGTACATGATTTTTCATTCGTGATTGGGACAGTTTGTTTACAACTTCGCCTATGCTAAGATTTTCTACATATTTCCATGTGGAACAATTGGGTACATTTAAAGCATCATCAATCAGGGCGAGAAATATAATGGGTCCAAATTTTGTACCCTGGGGTACCCCACAAGTAAGATTAATATTGTTTGATATTACTCCTTCATATTTGACTCTTTGAGTACGATTTGATATAAAGCTGATAATCCATGGTAGGATTTCAGATCTGCATCCGAGTGACACCAATTTTGAGATTGCTTTTGTATGGTCTACACAATCGAACGCCTTTGAAAAGTCTGTACGAACAAGGCGCCCAATTGTTTTTGTATCGTTACTTCCAACATAGAACATATTAAGTAAATCGATTAAATAGTGCGCTGTAGAACACCCCTGTAGGCTCCCATACTGACTATTATCTAAATTTTCTTTAATATCAGCAATAATTTAGTAATGAAACTTCTAGCTACTTTTGCGAGAACCGGTGTAAGTGAATTTGGTCTTAGTTTGTTAACATCTGTGGTACTACTGCTTTGTTTTGGCAACAATTGCTTCCTTCTATTCAGTGGGTACAGTTCCTTCATTCATGGATGTGTTTAAAATGTTAGTGACTGGCCCACTTAATTCACAAGCGAATTCCTTTACCAATTTATTAGGAAGGTTGTCAGGGCCTGCAGATTTAGATACACTGATTTTTTTTAGTTTGCAGTACATTTCCCACTCTGTTATTTTCACAGGTTTGTTATGAGGCAAAAAACAAGGGAGCCCCTCTCTCTCAATTCTCGGGGAGCTTTGAGATATTTCAGCGAAATAATTATTGATAGGATTCGCAATTTCAAAGTGCCTATCAGGGTCGATATCTTCGATAAAAACAGTAGGTTGTGGCTTAATACGCTTAGCTAGCGACTGGATTCCTTTGTGCCATTTCGATGGGTCTGACGATAAAAATTTTTGAATATTTCTTTGATAAAACTTTTTCTTGTCTTTTGCAATGGCTTCCTGTACTTGAGTACGACACGCTTTCCATGTAGCAGATTTACCTTCAGTTTTGATCGGTGATTGTCTCTTATTAATTAAGCTCTTGGTTTCCGCTGTAAGCCAGTGTTTGTTGTTTGAATGCTTTGTGATCAGTTTGGTTGAACAAATAAAACTATCAATAGCATTGTGGATGGTGTTTTAGAAAGTGGTTGTTTTGCTTTGAGTGTCATGCGCATTGTATACTTCGAACCAGTCGTGGTTGGTAATCCATTTACCAAAACTTTGCATGCTAGCAGCCTTGAGGGGTCTGGCAAGAAATTTGCTTTTCTTAGCTTGATTTGTGATTATGCCTTTAGATTGCATAACATACTACATTATGATCACCGAGTCCCAGCGCAGATTCAACACTGGGTTCACCTGTGCTGAGGTTAGTCAAGATAATATCAAGGATAGCTTCGCCTCTGGTGGGAATATTTACTACTTGTTTCAGTTTGTGGGTTTGATAAATGGTATTCACCTTAGTTCTATTGAAATTCCCCATTATCACTAACCCTGCTTCCGGATGTTCTTGTTTCAGGAAGTCGATGGTTTGTGTAATTACACGTAAACGGTATGGTTGTAGTGTACCGGACGGAATATAAACAGCTCCAATAATGATGCACAAGGATCTTGACAAACGGGTGGGGCGCGTCATTACCCACAGACATTCAATGTCAGGTGGGACAACCACCCGTTCAGTGATGTTTGACTGAATTGTTGACTTGCAGAATAGTGCTACTCTTCCTCCACGTCTGTCATTGCGGTAATTAGTATAAAGATTGAATCCCTCGATTGAAAGATAACTGTTTGAGATAC
This sequence comes from Anneissia japonica, assembly GCF_011630105.1. Lineage (NCBI taxonomy): Eukaryota > Metazoa > Echinodermata > Crinoidea > Comatulida > Comatulidae > Anneissia > Anneissia japonica. The sequence goes on along the minus strand of NW_022730737.1, from coordinate 476,329 downwards.
TGGGTTTTTGCCATGTTTCAGTAATAATGGAATATCAGAATTGTATTTGTTGATGAGAATTCGGACATCTTCAACATGCTCAATCAAAGATCTGGCATTTGTTAGAAATAAGTTCGGTAATAAGTATTCCTTAGGAACATGAGGTTTCTTCTGTATTTTTCTAAGAACTGTCTGTCTCAGTTCAAAGTTCTTGTTGTTTGCAGACCTTGACGTGATCCTGCTCTGGATTTTCTTCCGGATGTTTTTTCCCCCTCGTCGGCTTCGGTTTTTCCTGCAAATCCAAATTTTCTTAATATTCTCCCATTCATCAGTATCCATCTGTTTTGGTGTGATATAGCCCGCACGTATCTTTAAGAGTTCGTTTCTAGAATACGTAAGTTTCATTGTGACAGTTTTTTAGGCTAGACTGGAGTCGATTCAAAGCTAGGCTTCTGCCCTTGATTCACAGGTGACTGACGCTTAGACCGCCATAAGCTGTGAATGATGGCGAGTGCGTAGAAATAGTCCAAGTCGAAATTAAAGTTTAAAAAAGTGGAAAAATCCACTCAAACCATACGCAATCTTCACAAAAACCAATTCAATTGACAGGAAAAACACATTCGAAGCATCAAGACATCACGAGAAAAGGTAAAATAGAGACTTTAATAGCGGCACACCCGCGAAAATTTGAACCTTCTAGATAGATTTAAACCTTCTAGATAATGATTTTATTACATTCCTTGTACCTTAAAATATGTTTATAAACTTCAATTGGGTTTCCAAATTTCTAGGTTCTAACCAGCTTGGTAGGATAACGTTTCAAAATGGCGGCCATTTTGGACACCATAGGCTTATTGGCTTTGAGGTGCTTATAAAAATTGGACACTCCATATAATGGTTTTATTGTATTCCTTGTACCTTAAAACATATATTTATGCACATTTGTGCTTCTAATTTGTCTGGCTGCGAAGTTATGATAAAATATAAAAACGGCGGCCGTTTTGGACGCCATCTTGGATTTTGCGGAAAGCCCCAGTAGGATTTTTCAGGACTCATAATTTGGACCTATCCTGAAAAATTAGCTTGTTATGAGAAATTTCCAGGTTAAACACTAATGCTCTTTCACCCATCAACCATTTCAACCTCTTTAATAAAATTAAAGAACAGTACAAACAACATCATTACAACATAATAGTAATAACAATAATAATAATAATAATAATAATAATAATAATAATAATAATAATAACATACAATCCTCATAACAAGTCTTAAAAATTTTTAATTGACTTACATAAAGACAATTCAAAATAGAAGTTTAATTTATAATGCCTATTAATATAATGTAATATAATATAGTATAATATTGAATAAAATCAAACAACGTAATAATAAGAATAGCTCAATAAAACAGCAATAAACAACGGCTAACAGTTTAAAATATATCGTTTTAACTTAAGTTTAAATATATTTTCTATTTTGCAGTCCCGGAGCTCAATTGGTAAATTATTATACAAATTAGGACAAAGATAACTAAATGCACGTTTAAAACATTCCAAATTGACTTTGGGACAAGCTAAGTCACCTCTGGT
>NW_022730737.1:466640-474732 GCF_011630105.1 Anneissia japonica | reverse complement strand
TTGAAGCTCGCGTTCTTATAGCTCGGGCAGGGACTCTAGAAATTTTCTCCACAAGGTAACTAGGAGCAAAGTTGTTGATAACTTTAAAGGTAAGGCAGCCGACCTGATATCGCACCCTTTGAGATACACACATTAAGTTGAGAGTGGATAGAAGTGTGTTAGTTGAAGTGCGTAGAGGTGCTTTAATTATGATTCTCATGGCCCGATTTTGCAATTTCTGAATTTTGTCGGTGTTATGCAAGCTGCTTGTACCCCACAAGAGAGGCACCGTAGTCAATATGTGGGAGAATTAGTGTATTATAGAATAAGAGTGCTGCACGAGAGTCAATAAATTTTCTTATTCTGGCTAAAATGTGAATTTTATGTGCAAGTTTCGAGCTAAGTTTGCTGACATGTGAATGCCAGTCAAGCTTATTGTCAATATAAACACCAAGGTCTTGTGCATTGTAACATTTTTAATCCGTTTGCCACCAAAAGATACGTCAATTTCTTAATTTTTTAGCCGCTGAGGTGTGCCAATTAACATTACCTCAGTTTTGTCAATGTTAAGAGTTAGTCTATTGGAAATAAGCCAGGTATGGATAGTGTCTATGTCTTCAGATTACCTGTTGTTAATAATATCAATGTTAGAGTGAGAATAATAAAGTGAGGTGTCATCAGCATAGAGGTCAACAGTGCTGTATTTAGTAGCAAGGGCCAAGTCGTTAATAAAAATAGTGAATAAAAGTGGGCCCAGAATGGACCCTTGAGGAATACCATACTTAACAGTGCGGAAATCAGAATAGGTGCTCTTGAATTTGACAGTTTCTGTGCGGTTATGAAGATAAGAGGAAAACCAAATGTTGGCAGAAGGGTGTACACTATACCGGGACAATTTATCAAGAAGGATTTTATGGTTGACAGTGTCAAACGCCTTACGTAGATCTATAAAAACTGCCCCAGTAAGACGTCCACCATTCATGCTGTCCAGCCAGTTATTTTATAGGTATTTGTGAGCACAGTAATAGTAGAATAAGTTTTCCGGAATCCGGATTGGTTAGGAGACAATAACTTATTAGTAGTAAAATAGTTATTAAGTTGGGTATGGACAGCCCTTTCGAAAATTTTAAGAAAGGTTAGGGAGCACAGATATTGGACGATAGTTGTTCACGTCACTTTTAGACCCTCCCTTGTGGATTGGTACCACTTTGGCAACTTTCAGATCAGCGGGGAAACATCCATTTATTAAAGACAAGTTACATATGTGTGTCAAATAAGGTGCGATAGCAGGGTCCGCCAGCTTCAAAAGTTTGATAGGATGGCAGTTGATGCCAATCGACGTTCCAGAGTCCATGCCCAGTAGCTGTGTCACAGAGTAGTGATGATGATGATGATGATGATGATGATGATGATGATGATGATGATGGTGATGATGATGATGATGACGATGACAATGACGACGACGACTATTATTATTATTATTATCATTATGGGAGATAGCTCAAGGGAGGCCAATGATTTGAATGGCCAAAAGATAGGCCTAAAAGATTGGAACCCATACATAAAAATACTATAAAACTTTATAGACCTTCTATAGAGACTAATCAATTTCTACAGAAATTAGTATTTTCTATAAAATTGTTTTATAGAGGAACTAGTTTCTATAGAATTCTATAACATACTATATAAACATTTTTAATGTAATTTCTATGTTTTTCATTTTTTTTTTATTTCATTCAATATTGTATTGACACATTCGTGTCTGACCAGAATAGTCCTACCAAAATGTTTTACATCTTGCATATTCTATAGAAATTCTATAGAATATTCTATACAAATGATTTGACAAGTTCTCTATAAATAAAACTATAAAATTTCTATATTTATTCTATAAAAAATTATAGTCCTTACCTGTATTTTTTTTAAATGTATTATAACAATTTTATAGGGAATATCTCTATAGGAACATATAAAATCTATATAGAGTATAACATATATGAAATTTCAATATAAATTTATTTACTTATAGTATATTCTGTAGAACTGCATAATATTCTAAACACAGTCATTTTAAATACTGTAACTTTTAATAGTCTATAGAAAATATATATAAAATATATATAAAAACTCTATGGAAACATTTATAATCTGTAAAATTGTTTCTCTATAGAAAGTATATATAAAATTAATACGAACGCTATGGAAGTGTTTATCTGTAAATGAAATACTAAAAATTATTTTAAAAATTATATCTATAAAAAAAAATGTATTAATGCATATATAAAATCTGTTCAAACTCTATGAAAAATTTCTGGAACCGCTAATACGTAGCCTTATGGGAAATTTATGGGGGGGGGGAGGGGAAGCGGGTCTGCCCCTAAACTTATCCCTCACATATTCACCTAACAACAATGCTTTATAGGTGACAGCAAAATGTTATCAACAGCCTAACCTCTTTACTGTGATAGCCCACCTAACAACTAAATGTTAGTGTCGAATTGCACAAATCTGATTGGTCACTTCATCAAGTGACCAATCAGCTGATTTGAATTGTCACTTCATGTAGAGCCAACGGAAGCGGTAGTATTTTGAATTTTTTTCTGGACTTGTCATGGTGTTAGGCAGTTATAAACATACTCCTTGGAAGTATTTTAGCAGTACTGTATTCACTCAAGTGGTAAGAGTTGGTTTTGTTTCATTGTTTTATTATTTAGTTAGTTTACCACTCTAGCAGACACGCTAGCCTCCTCCTAGGCCTAGTAGTAGTGGTAGATGAAGAGGCCTGGCCTAGCCTAAGGCCTAGGCCTAGCTGTAACGGTAATACTAGCCTAGCCCCTGTACAGAGACTCACAGAACTGAGGTTCTCCCTAGGCCATTGAGGATATAGGGCTAGGCCTAGAACCTGGGCCTTTTGTTGGCCTAGCCATGCTGTAAGTTAATTGCCCCATAGTCTAGCATGCCATAAGAAGAGTGGTAAATTGCATTTATTTGGGCCGTGTCCTCACTAATGTCCATGATGCTTTAATAACATAATGGGTTTAGGGTTAACTGGGGAGGGGGTGGTGTAAAGAATTGTATGATTATTTGCAGAAAGTTAATGTATTAAATCTCTAGGCCTATACTAACATAAGTGGTGATTATATTTCAGGATACTCAAGTCTCAGTTATTATTGTAATTAAGTGAAAACTCAATCCGGTCAAATCAATCTTGTAGTTGAAAGCATTAATGTTTGTTTAAAGACGTATCTGTGAAGGAACAGAAAATTACCTGACATTTTATAGTGCTGTAATAAAATAATCGGTTTACGGTTAACCGGGGGGGGGGGTGTAAAGAATTGTATCATTATTTGGAGAAAGTTAATGTAATCAAAAGGCCTATACTCTATACTAACAACATAAATGGTGACTTTATTTCAGGATTCTCAAGTCTCGGTAACTATACTGTAAGTGAAAACTCAATCCAGTCAACTAAATCATTGTAGTAGGAAAGCATATTAATGTTTGTTTGAAGACGTATCTACATGAAGGAACAGAAAATTACCAGACTTACTAAAGGTGAATATAATGTTTTGTTGACGTTTTATTTTTACTGTCCTGTACTATTAATTATTAACAACATGGTATAGATGATACTGTAGCTTACACGATAGAGTTTAATCAAATTTAATGTGTATATATTAGGCTTATATAGGCCTTAAGTGATATTGAAATTGTAATGTAGGCTAAGCTGTTTTGAGAACTAAAAAAAAAATATATATTTTTTGATTAAAAAAGAAGTAACTGCTAGTCTGTCATTAGCTATATATACTGTATGTATATTACTCCTATTTCAATACAATAATAAAAGATGTAATACATTTAATAGTGGTTTCTATAATATGTGCTATATACTGTATAAGTTTACCATTATTATTCTTTTTAAAGATTTTGTTTTGTTATATCTTTCAGCAAGAGTGAACTCCGAAAAATGTTAGTACAAGTCACAGTGATTCAATATTTCAAAATAGATTTCGGCATAATTCATACTAATTTAGCTTGGTACCATCGGACAAGAAAAGGCATGGTTATGGACAGTTGCTGCTGCAATATCACAAAGAATGCTGGTTTATGCACACCTGTAACACAAATGGTTCTTGAATATTGTTTTAAACTCTTGTATTAGGACTACATTACGAAAAAAAAAATGCTTATTTAAACCGGACTGTATTAGCAGCCTTGAATTTGAGGTACAGTATGTTTAGCAGTAAGACATTATAAATGAAGGGGTATGCTAGTAAATGAGACCCTAGGGAAGTAATGTCCCTACCGTATGATGTTTGTTGGTGTTTTAAATTAAAGAAATTATGGTTTGTATATGAACTCATAGTGTATTTTGTAAGTCTGCAGAAGTTGATTAAAGCCATTGTTACAAAGTGGAGCTGGGACCATTGCAAACCAATTGGAATTGGGGCCAGTTAAAGTTGAAGACCAGTTGAATAGAATACATAGTTGTATAGAATACACAGATTTTCTATATAAAATCGTTCAATCTATATACACTTTCTATACAATTGTATAGAATTTCTATTCGCATATTTAATGTATTTTTATAGGTTTTTTCGATAAAATGTTTATAGATTTATAAGTGGTTTTTATAAAATTGTTTATAGATTTTCTATAGTTTTTTTAAGGTTTTTTTTATATAAAATTTTCATAGACTTTCTATAGATTTTTAATAGAATTTCATAGTTTTTATATAATTTTTATAGATTTTTAAGTCTTTTAATATAGTTTTAATATATTTTTTATAGAGTTTTTATAAATTTTTTATAGTTTTTTTATATAATTTTAATAGATTTTTAATATAGTTTTAATAGATTTTTAATAGAGTTTTAATAGATTTTTAATATAGTTTTTAATAGCTTTTTAATAGAATTTTTATAGTGGGCTTCTATAGTTATTTCTATAAATTTTCTAAACAATTATGCTATAGACATTCTATAGTTTTTTTTTTTTGATAGAATTCTATAGAATATTTTTGTATGGGAATTATCCTTGTTTTGCGAAGTATCCTGCAGTATGTGGCTAAGTGTGTAGCCTGGAATATGCTTGATATATACAAGAAAACTGTGGTGGAATTGAGCCACCCAAGTTTTATGAAAAATATTACAGGAAACCGTAGTGGAATTGAGACGCCTGAGTTTTATGGATAATACTGCCGAGAAAACTGTGGTGGAATTGAGACGCCTGAGTTTTATGGATAATACTGCCGAGAAAACTGTGGTGGAATTGAGACGCCCGAGTTTTACGGATACTGTGCTACAAGAAACTATTGTAGAAAAGCTGGGGGAATTGAGCCGCCCAAGTTGATTTGTTGCTACGGTAGAACCGAGCAGACGTAACGTGCCGTGTGAACATTTTGTTTATAAACGGGAACATTTCCGTTCTATATTTGTATAATGATGATTCTTTGTTAATTTTATATTATACCTTTACTTTTTATTGTTAAAGTCGGAAGATTCGACGATTAAATAGATAATCTGGTGTGAATTGCAACAAGTTGTACTCAGTTATTTCATTGGTTGAAAAACACAAACAGAGCTTGTGACAAGCTGATCAAGAACAAACTCGCTTGCAACCTCATGAAAGGAAAAGGAAGATAAAGGTGGGTCAATTTAAGAACAAGGATCAATGATATTCGAATCAAGTGCACAGTCTAATTTAAAAGGAATGTTTACAAAAAAATTGTTAAAAGCATTACTTATTTCCTGTTCATTAGTTAACGTACTATCGCTGACTGTAATTGATGAAGGTAAAACATTTATATTAGAAGAAATTAGATTATTAAGACCGAGCCACATTTGTTTACTATCATTGGCAGAATCAATTATATGTCTTCTGTAATAATCTTTTTTTGCTTTGTTAAAAAGCTTAGTAACAAGATTTTTACAGTTTCGTGCTTCAAGCCATAGTTCATCACGACCTGTTGATTTGGCACGAACCTTAAGACTATCTCGTCCGTGCATAAGTGAGAGAATGTCATCCCTATCCTTGAGCCATTCTGGAAGTTTCCTATTAAAACGCTTGGTGGTTAGTGGTGCATGTTTGTCTATGACAATCTTCATGAAATTATGTAGAATTATCAGGCAAATGTCGACATCGCTTATCTGTGTGATATTTGACCAAGGTAGTTTATCTACATCTTGTAGAAATTGTTCTTCATTAAAATTGCGAAAGTTACGAAATGTTCTTTCGTCATGTTCATTTTTATATGGTTTCAGTTTCAGTGAGGTAAAAATAAAATCATGATCGCTAAGAAAAGATTGAATTACAAAAGTGTTTTGGTGCAGGCAAGTATTTGTTGTCAGGATCAGATCAATCAAAGATTGACCGTCGTCAATGGTGCGAGTTGGAGAAGGCACTATTTGAGTAAGACGAAAGAGATCCATTTTATCCTGCAGATTGTTGCGATTTGAGTAAGATTTCAAAAAATTAATATTAAAGTCACCCAAAATTATTAAGTCTCTTGCAACACAATAAGTATTTAAAAAGTTTTCAAAATTTTTAAAACAATTTGCAGGTGTATTTGGAGGTCTGTACACAGTTGTTATACGAACAGGAAAAGTTGTCACATTGATTTCAATCATCAGTGATTCGAGTACATCATTAAGTCCATCACTGATGGATATTTCACTGTAAATGACGTTATTGGCAATGTACATGGCCACACCTCCACCGTGTATATTCCTGTCCTTCCTTATAAGTGTGTATATCGGGGATAACCGGTGATAGTTTCGAATCGGACACGGTGAGTATGTGGACCGGAGTATTATCAGAAAAGCTGTTGATGTTTATGTGAGCAACTTTCAATCCTTTGCAATTTTCAATCGCCTCAAAACGTTTGTTATTTTCATTATTATCGTCATTTTCAGGGCCTGGATTAGGGTGGACATCACCCGACAAGCTAATCTGAACGATTGAGTTGGAGTTTGCGTACCGTACGTACGGTGCGCTGTATCGCTTCCGCCTAACATGTTGATTGATTACGACCCGTCGACGTTGTTGAATTTGCTTAAAATTGCGAACAGGTGTAATAACTCGTAGTTTGACCGATGTAGGAAGGTTATTTGTACCAACAAGATCATAATTTTCATTCTCAGTTCGTTTCGATCCATAGCACTTAGAATCCCTCCGTGAGCCACATCCCGCCTATAAGTTATTAATTAAATAATTATTGTACTGTATTTGAACATTTTTACTTGTTCTTTATATGTATTTGTTTACGAAATAGGCCTACTTTAAACACATTCAACTAAAAAAGACAATCGCTACTATTACAGGTTCATTTTTTTCGCGAGTAATGTGTTTACTCATATCTATTCCATGGAATACAAACAACATTTACGTCATTGGCATTTATTTAAGCCTTTCGGAGAAAGAAGCAATAGCTCATTTGATTATACAGTTTCGTATAGAAAAAGCAACTTCTGATCATTTACCTTTAAGGTGATGTTATTTATCACAACAACACACACATGCGCAAATCAGGGCAATGTAACCTATGCATTGAAGAAAAACTCGCCATCCTATGCAACAAAGAACCCAACACAATTAACAAAAGAAACAAGCTCATCACTAAGTGCCGTCACAACAAATCTAAATATAAAAGGGAAAGATACATCAAGTAACAACCTTAGGCTGTCATTTGTCTGATGACCGCCATAGGGCGCGAAACTCAGAGTAACAACCAAGCCACAAAAAAACATTGAGGAATATATTCTATTATTCAACGCTCTACAGCTTAGTATCGAGCACTATATCTGCTAAACGGATACAACGTAATTTATTAATTTATATATAAATATATATTATATATATATAAATATATATACGCATATATATATATACACATACACGCATACATACATTCATGCATACACACCTATACATACACATATATAAGTGTGTATGCGTGTGTGTATATATGTATATATATATATATTTATATATTAATATATATATATACATACACGCAATCATTCACAGGCGTGTGTATATGTATGTATATGTATATATATAAATATATATACATATATATATACATATATATACATACATATATACATATACATAT
>NW_022730737.1:461872-465045 GCF_011630105.1 Anneissia japonica | reverse complement strand
ATATATATACTCTATGCCCAATGCCTGTTCATAAACAATAACCAAGCATAGTTAAACGTATTTTTGAGCAATAATAACATTAATGATAATGGTACACTTATATAGCGCATATTTTTCAGCCCTCTATGTGCATTTCATGAACAAATACAGTATGTTATACATATACTGTATAGTGCAGGCCTATTTAAACCTCAATAGCATTGTCATACCATTCAATGCCTGTTCAAAAGCATATTTAAGCATAATTCTTTTAAATGAGCAACCAATTCAAGTGTATTTGAACGGGTCTAAATGCAATGTTTACAGTATATTTTTAGCCTACATTGAGTTAAAAATTAAATAATTTATTCAGTATACACAATAATACTATCATTAGTAATAATAATAGTAATGATGACAATGATGATGATGTTTACAATATGATGTTAATGATGATGATCATAATGATGATGATGAAGATGATGATGAATATGATGATGATGATGATGATGATGATGATGATGATGATGATGATAATGAGGATGATGATTAAAAAGTTAGGGGTGCTTCCTGGTTCGGCTTAAAACCTATGAATTGAGATCACGGCTGAAACGGTCTCTGAAAGCATAGTCGAAATTGGAAATTGCGAATTGGTCTTGTAGGCCTATTAGAAGTCAGTTTGTCACTTGAGACTAAATATTGGTCTCAATCTTGAAATAGAGGCTGAGTATTAAGAGGTAAGTGGTTAGTTGGTACTTTGAGAAGCGGTCTCTGATTGAAGGGTGAACTATAGGTTATAACAAAATGTGACTATCTGACATAATGTTGGTCTTTAGGTGCCACTGATTTTCACGGTGAATCTTTATTACAAAGAAACTCAGTTAAGTTCAAAAATACTACAGTCTGAATGTTCTAATTCATATTGCGCATGTTTTCCTTGGCTCGGAAGTGCATCACAAATGATTATGTTTGACATCTTCTGAACTTGATATGCAGCACATCCAGCAGTCGAAACACAGAAATGAAAGCAACGGATTTTACTCAAGACGTACACACGACCCAGTGTCTGGGCAGCCAATGCATTTAAGTTAAAGCATGCATCTGTTCCTGTCGGTCCATAAACTTTCTTAGAGGTGGTAATGGACATGTCTCTTTCTGAAAAATAAACAAATGACACTTACATTTATTCCAATATAAATTGTAATTATCAGACTAAATTGTAAGTAATTTAGCTGTTGTTGAAATAATTTAATCAATTAAATTAACAGAATTGACGACATTGAATGTTTTAGCTCAATTAATTATAATTTACCTATCATTCAACTAATAGTATATTGCCATGAATTTTCAACATTTAAAAAAATATCCTTCTAGGAACATGTACCAAAATGCAACATGTCGCAGTACAACATTTCAACAACTTTAAGCGACAGCAAAATGTGTGTCAGTTTATTATATTATTAAATATGACTGGGTTCTATCACCGTAGACCTACATTTTTGTTTGCAAATATATTGGTCAGATTTTTGAAAATTAAAAAAAAAACGGCCAAGCAAAGCCAAGTGTGCTGACAGTCTTTAAATCACGTGATTGATAAGACGCTGAACACTATTTAATTTAAACATAACAATTTATCATGAACAGTCTATGCTTTAAATTAAAATTCCAGAGGGCCTTGATCGTACAAAATGCAATTAAGAGAACTATGTTTAACTACTCACGTTGAACGGAACGTATAGCAACAGAGCCTCAACATACTATTCGGGGTAATATAGTAGCTATCGTTACAGACCTAGTTGTTAGATTAGAGAGCTTTCGTTATCTCGTTCGTACAGAAGCTTAAAGTAGACCTTTTTAGTTTCCGAGTTTTCAAGATACTTTCCGAGATACTGTAATGTATCTCGTAAAGACAGATTCCCGACACATCCTGGTTGAAGACGTTTCCAAGATAACTTATCTTGAATCAATACCTTTCCCAGATACTTTATCCTGCAATCCGTGTTTCAAAGATATTTTATCTTGGAAATACGGAATTCCAATGTTTATCATGGAAAAACGGAATTACAAGTTAAATTATCTCGAAAAGACTGGCTGAGATACGATAAAATATTGAAGGAGCAGAGGTCTAAAAGATCACTCGGGCCATGGCACATGACTATAACAACCAAGTTTAGCTTTGGTGCTCTCATAGTCAATTATCACAACAGTCTCTCCTACTATACAATATAGCTTACCTTTTTCACAGATATACTTGTAAAGGGAAAAGTTGCAATCGGTATTGTACCACTGAGAATTTGAAAAGACGACACAGTCACATGAATCATAATAGTGCGGTTGCCCCGGAGTCCAGGCTATAAAAAAAAGGTTAGAGATTGATAAATGTTATCACGTGTACATGCCTATTATCTTAATGCTGTTTAAAATGTGCTTAGAGGATGCATTCGTCCTAGAAATATATTGTTTCCCAAGTGACCGTGACCCTTTAAAAGTAAGAGAAAAATTATATTGGTATCCGTTTTTCTACGGTGTGCGAGCGAAGCCAAGGTCCCCGGGAGAGGATGGCCCATAGAAGCTACAGATATTTGACGAATTTGGGCGAATTTTAATTGATATTAGGTAGGCATCACGGTATTGCAATATGACTTTGATTTGGTTTCTTTGTTGTGGCACACACTAAGGATAAGGCCACTAAATTCCTAGACTTATTTCCAGTGGGGTCCTTCTGGTGGTGATTGGGCAGTACAACAGGAGACAATCCCCTACTCTTTTCCGAAGAGTGTACTACGTTCTTTAGCATCACGCTACCGTAATATGACTTCATAATTGTAAAAGTCAAGGTTACTTCCACGATCACAATTTAAAAACTAGGGTAGGTTTATCTATGACGAAAACTTGAATTGGATTGGACTTCTTCAGTGTGATACACACAAGTATATAGCCATGAATTTTCTAAGACTTATTTCATGTGTGGTTCTTCTGGCGGTAAAGTTTACAGTACAACAGGAAACAAATCTCTTGCTCTTTTCCGAAGAGTGTGTTGCGTTCTTTAACATTCACACAGAACATTTTGCACATGGGATATGGCTTCAAAAGAGTCTCATACAAAAATGGTGCGCTTTTGAAACTTAAATTGTAGCCCTCTAGCTGCACAAGGAGATCCACGGTTCGGCGCATTATGTTTACCATCTGTTTAG
>NW_022730737.1:452908-459281 GCF_011630105.1 Anneissia japonica | reverse complement strand
GCGAGGTACTGATTAAGAGGGTGATTAACATCTGATATAATTACTTCCATTTTTTTACACATTGCACTGTTAACACAATCTTCTATATTCTTACTGTCTTTAGTCCCAATAATTCTGTCAGCTGTTCTACTAATTCTTACAACTTTTTTCATGTTCTGTTTATCAAGGCTATAAAACCAGACTATTGCACTAAAAGTTAGAATTGATAAAATGACTGATTCATAAAAGAGTACCATGATTTTAATATTAAATGAACTTTGTTAGAGCCATGAACAAACATGTCGCTAGCAGAGCAGCGCCACCAACATGTATCTTTATATATACATATATATATATATACACAAATAAATAAATAATAATAACAGTGTTTGAATAGGAACATGTTGTAATACTCGTATCAATTATAACTCATCATCGAGAAATCACTTTAACAAAAATTATATAGGCCTATGTACACACACACATATATATATATATATATATATACATATATACATATATACCGGTATATATTGTATATATTGTATGTTAAAGATTATTATTTTTATTATTATTATTACAGTAGAACCCCTATTAAGGGTCCTATTAAGGACACATTTTGGATCCAAAATAAGTGTCCCCTTAATAGGGGTTTTGACAAGTTTTCATACAACGATGACATACATTCTTTATAATTTTGTTTTTATTGACATAGAGTCAGTTACAGTAGAATTAGAACAAATTTATAGCAAGAATTTGCAATGCAAATACAATTCATTTATATTAATAAATTAGCAAATGTAAGTAAAACAACAATAGATGAATATTTTCCCAATATTTTTTTATTATGCAATGTTGATGATGAAATATTCTCTATTAAATATTCTTTTTTTTTTAAATATTGAGCTTTCTATTAAATGATCAAATAATATTTTTAAATAATATTTTGAGTTTACAAAATCGGTAAATTGCTCACATCGCCTTAGATAATGTTCTTGAATTTGCGTGTTATAAATTTCTGCATATCATTTATTATCCTATTGTTTGAAGGCTTATAATATATTATTAATTCTTGTGGTACACCAGGTAGCTAGTTCTGGTAATATCAGATATTATTCTCCTAAAGACCATTGAAGCAGCTCAATCGAGACGTAGAGATAGTCTCAACCAACAACAACAGTTGTTTCAGAACTACCTACATGTAACCGCATATTATTATTATTATTATTATTATTATTATTATTATTAATATTTCATATGGTTTGAAATAGTATAATGTGATTATTATGTGTGTTATATTTATGTGAAATGTCTTTAAAAGGTCAACGAATACCGGTACTAGTTTATTGACAAATAACAACAATCACATTAGAGATTTCTATTAGATGGATGTAGCATAAATAGAGGAATATGTTTTAATGTGGATTAGAATCCTATATGAATGCACTAAAAACAAAGAAAAAAAATCCCAATTGCTAAGGTTCAAAATTGACACGGTTGGTTTACGAAGTAACACGGTGTAGGCCACTATTATTCACTTATGCATTAAGGGGAGAAAATTAAGGTGTATTGCTCAAAAGGTGACAAAATGTAAAAGTTGAATGACTTTTTCTTATTTTTAAAGTGCTGTAGATTTTGTGATAGAATGTGTCCCCTTAATAAGGGTTATTTGACCATATGGCACACTCAGAAGTGTACCCGTCCCCTTAATAAGTGTGTCCCCTTAATAGGGGTTGGCTGTAGTGTTAAAAGATATATTGCCCCTCGTTTCACGGAAAATTGTCCCCTTAATAGGAGTTTCCCATTAAGGGTGTCCCAAAAGTGGAGTTCTACTGTATTATTATCTCCACAAGGAGACATATGTTTTCAGTCTTGTAAGTTTGTGTGTGTGTGTCTGTGAGGTTTATGTGTTTTTTCGTATATTTTTTTTCTTTTTTTGTGTACGACATATCTCTTTATGGACTTTCCGTGTTCTTCAAACATGACGTCATTTTACACATTCTGAAAAGAAATTATAGTAGTCAAGGTTCGAGTATCCCTGACTTCGAGTTGGTTTCAAGAAGAAGTAAGGAATTGGCAGGAATACAACTAATACAATAACAGGCCTAGGCGTTTCCGGTTATATATATATTTTATTTTTTATTTTTTTGAAGTAGGTGGTTGGAAAGTAAGCGTATTCTCACATTTTTTTACTGTTTCAGTAGTTGAAAATAAAATGTTTCATCTTGGATTCTATGTACAAACATGTGTAGTGACAAGTAGGTCTACAGTGGATTTCATTTCGGATTACAACATATAACAATGTCCACTCTAAATACTAAAAGTGGAAATAGTGTCCCTCATTGATTTCAGAGCATTTAAAATCCGAAAGTCCCAGACCTAAATATCTCTAAAAAATGGCTCTAAATGACGCTACCAAGAATAGTTTGTCATGTTTCGATGCAGAAATGCTTAAATTTTGGTGATCATATGAGGATTATTTAATTAAAAACGTCCCAGGCCAAATATTTCAAAAACTAATCAACTGATATATAATGAAACTTTCGTGAAAGCTTAAACAAGGTACAAGAAAGAAATTATGAAGTGTCAGTGACGATCCAATTCGGCTGTGCAATTGAGGGCCAAAAGATCCCAGACCTAGATATCTCGAAAACGGGGTAAAACTGACACTTGGCAGAATAGTTTGTCATGTTTTAATAAAGAAGGCTTAAGTACGCCATGATACAGAAATAAAAGACTGAGGGTAATGCTAACATTTATTATTATTTTAATAGAAAACTCGATTGTTTTAAACCTTACAAGTCATTTGGTATGGAAACACTGCACCTCTGCTCCTTCTGTAATAAAGTGTAACCCCACCGATTCTAAGAGAATGTGTGTTGTACCGTGCTCATTTACAATGTGATCACTTTGACGTTATTTCTTAATGCGTTTATTCAATTTGTAATCTGTTAAATAAAATTTCGTGTTTCAAATTCCATTCGAAGTTTTCGTTTCATAATTGTAACTTTGTTTTTAAAACTTTGATTTATTTAACCTTTTAGTGAATAATTTCTATAGTCCTATATTATGAATTGTTACGCGTTTAAAGTTTATTTTACAGTTTGATACATCCTTGGTTTATAATTTTAGTATTTTACTTAAATGCGTTTTATTTTATCTTCTGTTAATTAATTTGGATTAAAAAAGTTGGAGCTTTGATTTTGATTTATAGTTTGATCTTTCTTTAAAAATCATTTTTTTTTTCAGTTTGCTATATCTACCAAAACCGTTGTTATGTGATCCCAGTTGGTAACTTCTTGGTCTGAGAAATTTCCGTATGGTTTTATCTTTGTAGATCAGTATTACGTATTTGTAAAATAAACACCAAAATTGATGTGCTTCAACAAACTAACTGATGCTATTACTTAAATTATACTCTAAAATATATAAGTAGAACGATTAAATGATGTAAAAAATATATATTTTTTTAATCGTATATAGAAAACATATTTCATGCAAGGGAAAAAATATGGGCTTACTTACACGTCACTTAATTACTATTTTCTTTCATTGTTTTATAGATACATTCACACCCCGGGTCGATACCTGCAATTTAACTACCTATCCTATTTGCTGTCAAGTCTATGGCGGTTTGAACTTTTCAATGTTTGGTACTCTTCAAGCATGTCTTTGTATGCTTTGCAATGTAACAGAAAATTAAACCTATCTTCAATAACATCAATGTTCTTGTTGTAATTGTTGTTGATATTGTTGTTAAAGTTATTGTTGTTAATCTTATTGGGTATCATTATATTCAATACCCAATAGTAAAATGCACATTTTTAGATTTTATGTACAACTAAAACGAAAAAAAAAATATACAAACTTGGTTTATAATATACAGAATTAGGCCTACTTCATACTAGATAACCAGATACTGCCACTGAAAAATTGAAATTAAAATAAATGAAAAATACACATACCTTTGCAATCGCAATACGTAACGAGTGCCGTAAGAAACATTAAAGTAAATCGCATAAACAGCATTCTAAAGTGATGAATCTTGATCTCAAAGGGCTTTATTAATTTGTGTAATGTATATATCTTTATATGCGACGTTCTCGATGCAATCTCAGCTATTTTTGATCGTGCACTGATCGAGACACTGAATGAATCACAATTAAGTATGATGGTTAACGCCCTCAGTTTTTGGTCGCAAGTTTTTGTATAGTATTTTCGATGTTTGTGCATCCGGTGTTTATATTTAACATTTTTTTCCTTATCAATAATATTTTTTTTTACTAACCTGGCAAGAACTCTTACTTGTCTAAATAATTGTCTAAAATCAAACTGTTGTCCCTGTCTTGTGAATATCCAGGAAAGATGACTGTAGTTACTGAAGATTTGTGTTACGTAAACGGAGGTATAAATTGCAGCCGCATCAACACTTAAAATCTTGTATTGATAACGTGTTTTTGCATCGGGCAGTATATCAATATTTCGTTGTGACTAAGCCGTGCATGCTGCTCACAAATTCTTCCTATAACGATAAATACGGTATTCATCAACATACTTATCTACATCTACTTACTACAGTTTAACTTTTGCTTTATTGCTACAGTTTATTATTTTATTGTTATATGGGAAAACACATGTTAATGATTCTAGAGAAAATAACTAAACATATTACGGTTGTGTAATTCACTTGTTTTATATTTTACTATTGTAGTTCACAGTTAAGTTTTTTTTTCTGTTACATGTAATTCATCGTCACAGCATATTAGTAAAATAAAATATCAAAAAAAGCAAACAACTCTCTGATCTAAAATAGCGCTATATAAAATGATGTAATGTATGTATGTATGTTAGGTTTTTTGTAAAGAAACACAGAATAAAATACCAAAGACCAGTTAAAAAATTTTTTTTTTTTATAATTTTTTGGATATTTTTAACTGTAATCACTCGCAATTTAAAAGTATCATTAATGAACTCGTTTTTTAATTTGTATTGTATATATTTATGCTCTGTTTAGTGAAAATTTTATTTCAACCTATTATTGGTGTTTTACACTGTTGGTTGAGAATAAAAAAGAAAGAAAGAAAGAAAGAAAGAAAGCCTTTCATTGTCTTTGAAAAATTTGGAAAATTATCATCATTAGGATAGAAGGTAGGCATTTACTTGTAGCTCCCAAAAAGTAGCCTTTATGTGGAGGTGGTCTATATTTGGAGTTGTCTTCAAAGGATGCAGCTTTTTTTTTAAGGGAGAGAGGATGTTTGGGGAATATCTTATTTTATTTAGAGGGATCCGGCCTTCCCCGAAAAATTGCGTTTACTGATGCTCGAAAATACTTGCTTGCATTCTTCATCAGGGACATGTTGAAGATTTTAGATTTCTAAAAAATTCTGAAATTTTCTTGTAATGATCATTGACTTGGGCTTATAATAACATATGAGTTGGAACATTTTGAAAGTGGTGAAAGGACTAATGCGATCAAAGGAGTGTCAACAACCTTTAATGACTGGTCCTAATACTAGGTTCACTGCCAAATACGAATCCGCCTACCTCCATCTGTTGACAGCCTAATAGGATTTTGCATGGTCCGTAAAAACTAAAGCTCCAATAAGAGAGCTACTAAAAAGTCACAAATAGTTTTAATACGCTTATGTTTTATTCGGTAATATTACATAATACGTTAGATTTTAGGCTTTAATTTTTTCGCCTGTTAATTGGTATTCAAAATTAAAAATTAAATTGATTGAATGCCCTCCAAGAAAGAGAACATATAAAATTCAATATATATTAAAATATAATACAAAGAATAATTTCAGAAACAGATTGGATTGGAGTTGAATATCTTTGTGGTTAAGATTCTTGTCTTCTAATCCCAGGGACCTTTAATACTTGTACTTTTTTCTCGATGGTTTCTCAGGGTCACCCTCCCATAAACTTTGGCTTAAAAATACTTTATTCAAATGAATGCCTCGTTTTGAATAACTACCCCTATAATGTGCTCGATAAAAATCCCCCTCTAAAACCTCTTGTGGATATAAATGTCCCCCTGCCTATTTATTATTGTTCTTGGAAAAAAAAAGTTGTTTGACGAAAAACTGGGGAACGGTGAATGAGATACAGATTTTTTAATATTTAAAAACTGGGGGAATAAGGTGTAAAAATGGGCAGTTACGCCCCTTTTTCCTCCAGTTATTAAATAATAAAAAATCTGTATCTCATTCACCGTTTCCCAGTTTTTAGTCAAACATCTCTATCGTAAGAGAAGCCTATATTTAATTACGATAATCTTGGCCTTAACGGCCCCAACAAGACATGTTTCGGTTATGGCAGTACTTCTACCTATCGTATTGCACACAGTCAATCATTTGTATATAAGGAAAGAAAATGCAATGGTCAATAT
>NW_022730737.1:425636-452775 GCF_011630105.1 Anneissia japonica | reverse complement strand
GGTCCAAATACCCGTCTGGAACATTGCATTACACAATGCTATGCCTCCGACATTTCAGTACACACTCTTTGCATCAAGTTAATAATGGAAGGACAACAGCAACAAGTTCAACAGCAACAACCTGTCGTATCTGCTTCAGATGCTGGACCGCCTGCAATATCATCAGTTTCTCTGAAACTTCCACCCTACTGGGCCAATGATCCAACATTATGGTTCACACAGGTTGAGGCACAGTTTACAACCAGGCGTATCACAGTGGACGCTACGAAGTACGCATATTTGGCGGGCTTCTTGCAACCGGAGATAGCTCAAGAAGTGCGCGATCTCCTACTTCACCCGCCACAGGACAATAGGTACGTACAATTAAAGGAGGCATTAATAAATCTGACTCCGATCAAAAGCGTTTCCGACAGCTTTTGACAGCGGAGGGGTTAGGAGATCGAAAACCCTCCCAATTATATCGCAGGCTGTTGCAACTGCTCGGCGACCGAGCCCTTGAACCAACAGTTATGAAGCAATTGTTTTTAAGTCGTCTTCCAGCCAATGTTAAGTTAATTTTGGCTTCTGAAAAAGATGAGCTAGCTATGCCAGGCCTACCTACACTTACCGACAAAATATTGGAGGTATCTGCCACCTCCCCAATATCTGTGCCACCGCCGACTGTTTCTTCCGTCGACCCAGAGGAACTGCCCTCACAATCAGCCTCAATTCACACACTTCAATTGTTGATTTAACAATTGACCCAAAAATTTGAATCTTGGCAAGCGGATCAACGATCTCGACCCAGAAGTTCTTCATCGTGCAATCGCTCTTTACGATCAGCCGATGATAAGACACCATCACTTTGTTGGTACCATTTGAAATTTTGGTGATAATGCACGCAAATGTCTTCCACCGTGTTCGGGAAACGCCAACGCCAACAACTAAAAGCGACGAACGTTGCTGGCCATCCTGTAAGTCGCCTTTTCTTTATCACGAACAAGTTTTCTAACCAACGCCTCCTCATCGACACTGGGGCAGAAGTTAGCGTTGTTCCACCAACTCGACATGAACGTAAAAACAGGCGACATGATTATAACTTAAACGCGGCTAACAATTGATCGATTGCAACATACGGACACCGTTCAATTACTTTTGATTTGGGATTACGTCGCAAGTCTTCATGGATTTTTGTGATTGCAGATGTGTCGCACCCCATTAGAGGCGCCGATTTTCTACGACACTTTGGACTCTTTGTCGACATGACTCACCATCGCCTAGTGGACACAACAACCAATTTAAGTATTCAGGGTATACTTTCGAAATGCCCCCCACTCAACCTTATGTTCAACACAGTCGTGGGTAAGTCCAACTTTGATAACATTCTTTCAATAACATTTCCTTCAATAACACGCCCATGTTATCAGGAGGCGTCTCTGAAACATGATGTAACACACCACATTACAACCAACGGCCCTCCAATATTTGCACGTCCCCGTCGCTTTGCGCCCGACCGTTGCAAGATCGCACAACATGAATTTGAACATATGATGCAGCTTGGTATAATCCGCCCCTCTGACAGTAACTGGTCGTCACCCCTGCACATGGTTGCAAAGAAAACCCCTGTAGATTGGCGTCTTTGTGGTGATTATCGTGCAATCAACAATGTCACTCTTCCTGATCGGTGTCCTATACCTTACATGCAAGATTTTACATCCACATAACATGGTGCAACCATTTTCTCTAAAATTGATCTCGTCAGAGCATATCACCAAATCCCTGTCGAGCCCAGCGATGTACCAAAAACCGCTATAACTACCCCATTTGGTTTATTTGAGTTCGTTCGCATGCCTTTTGGATTACGCAACGCCGCACAGACTTTTCAAAGATTTATCGATCAAGTGACACGCGGACTTGATTTTTGTTATGCTTATATAGACGATTTGCTTGTTGCAAGCTCTAATGCCCAGGAACTCGAAAATCATTTGCGACAATTGTTTACTCGCCTCAATGAGTATGGTGTTGTTCTT
Organism: Anneissia japonica; assembly: GCF_011630105.1. Classification (NCBI taxonomy): domain Eukaryota; kingdom Metazoa; phylum Echinodermata; class Crinoidea; order Comatulida; family Comatulidae; genus Anneissia; species Anneissia japonica. The sequence continues at coordinate 450,766 of NW_022730737.1, read as the reverse complement.
AATCCAGCAAAATGCCAATTTGGAGTTTCATCATTGGAATTCTTAGGACACCATGTGAATGCCAAAGGTATCCGACCACTTCAAATAAAAGTTGACACGATACAACAATTTCCACAACCAAAGACATTACGCAAACTCCGCGAATTTCTTGGACTTGTTAATTTTTACCGTCGATTTATACCTCAATGCGCTGAGATCTTACAACCTGTTACAGCATTACTTGTAGCAACAGGTAAGAAACAAGATCTCATTTGGACTGACGCAGCATTGACTGGATTCACAAACGTAAAAATCGCCCTTGCTAACGCTACACTCCTCACCCACCCGCAGCCAGATGCACCCTTGTGTATTATGGTAGATGCTTCGGATATGGCTATAGGAGGTATTTTGCAGCAACGCATTGACAATTGGCAACCGATCTCTTTTTACTCTCAAAAACTTAAACCAACAGAGACACGATACAGCACGCTTGGTCGTGAGCTTTTGGCAATGTATCTCTCAGTTAAACATTTCCGTCATTCTCTTGAAGGACGCTCATTTCACATCTTAACTGATCACAAGCCACTCGTTTGCGCCTTTCGCGCTAGAGCTGATCGTCACTCTCCACGTGAAATTCGTCATCTAGACTTTATTTCCCAATTCACGACTGATTTACGTCATGTAAGCGGCAAAGATAATGCTGCAGCCGACCCACTGTCGTGCATCGAACTTACTCTCTTGAGCACCATTCGTCTACAATGGTTGATTTTGAACGCATTGCAGTGGCACAACAAACTGATGATGAACTGTGCAAACTACGTGAATCATCATCATCACTTAAACTCCGACCATTTCTAATTGCAACTTCAGACTCAACGATTCTTTGCGATGTTTCAACGGGTAATCCTCGCCCATATGTTCCATCAGACTTTCGTCGCACAATTTTTGACACTCTTCATTCGCTATCTCATCCTGGTATTCGAGCAACTCAACGTTTAATTAATTGTATGGCCAAGTATAAACCGTGATGTACGCCGATGGTCTCAAACATGCATTCAGTGTCAGCGCTCCAAAGTACACCGACACACAGTCTCACCGTTGTCTACTTTTTCCACACCTGATGCTCGTTTTGACCATGTCCACATTTATATTGTCGGACCTCTTCCACCCTCCAATGGTTATAGTTATTTACTGACTTTTATTGATCGTTTCACTCGTTGGCTGGAGGCTGTACCCATCTCTGACATAACAGCAGAAACTGCCGCACGCGTTTTTGTTGATCGCTGGATTTCTTCATTCGGGTACCTTTCACAATAACCACGGACCGAGGTCGACAATTCGAATCTACATTATTTCAATCACTAACACGATTACTTGGAACCAAACAAAGTAATAATAATAATTAATAATAATTATTATTATTATTATAATAGGAATAATAATAATAATAACTTACTTTGTCTGTTTGAACAACAGAGCATAGGGCTTTTCCCCATTGTTTTAATGAGAAATTGCAAAAAAAGAAAAGTCGTTAAAAGGTATAAAGTGGCTGCAATGGTAATAGCGAGGTACATCGTCAACCATAACCATTGCGCGCTATATGGGCCGACCTTGCATAGGAAAGTGCATTGTCAGTTCATAGCGATTCAATGAATAAAAGCAAAAATTGTTCATGCATATCACGGTAGTTTTGAGTTTAACCTTAGTTGTAACTGGTTTAAGTCCCTTAGAAAACGCAAATTGCGTTTAAATAATTTAATTAACTGTCAACAAAAAATCTTTAAATGATCCTCATATCCACACCCTACTGTGCATTGTCAGTTCATAGCGATTCAATGAATAAAAGCAAAAATTGTTCATGCATATCACGGTAGTTTTGAGTTTAACCTTAGTTGTAACTGGTTTAAGTCCCTTAGAAAACGCAAATTGCGTTTAAATAATTTAATGAACTGTCAACAAAAAATCTTTAAATGATCCTCATATCCACACCCTACTGCAGATCGTCACCAAAATTGTATCATTTCTTCATTTCACCATGAAAAACTATTCTACAACGTGTCATTTTTATCCATCTATAACTGGGACGTAAGCAATTTAAATGACCCTCAAATTCACACCCTAACCTGGATCGTCCCCTACGCATAAAAATATCTTCATTGTAACTTGGGTTAAACTTTCCCGAAAGCTTTATACGGATCAGTTGACCCGTTTTTGAAATATCTGTTCGGTGACGTTTTCCTTTAAATAGTCCTCATATTCACACCTTACGCCGGGTCATCACAAAATTACAGTCATTTCTTTACTGGACCTTTACAAACTATTATAGTAAGTTACATTTACACCCATTGAAATTTTTTTTTATAGATATTTACGTCTGGGATCTAAACAATTTAAATGACCCTCCAATGTACACCCTTGACTGATTCGTCGCTAACACATAATATTATCTTTCTTGTAACTTGGTTAAACTTTTTCAGAATGTTTCATTGAGATCAGTTGATCCGTTTTCGAAATATGTGGTCTGGGACGTTTTCCTTTCAATGGTTCTAATATCCACACCATACTACGGATCTTCACAAAAATGTTATCATTTTTTAACAAGACCTTTATAAAGTATTATGGAATGTTTAATTTAGACCCATTTGTTTTTAAAAAGAGATATTTAGGTCTGGGTCCTCAAAAATTAAAAGGACCCTCAACTTACACCCTTTACTGGATCATCACTAACACATAAACATTTCTTCCTAGTATCTTGAATAAACTTTCCCGTAAGTTTCGTTTTCCTTTCCGGTTTTTCAAATATCCGGTGTAGACTGTTTGACCTTAAATCACTTTAAATGATCCTCACAAGCACACCCCAATATAGATTGAAACTAAACATTAGGAGGCACATCCTTGATATATGACCTATGCTTCGGTAAAGCAAGGAAAAATTCTAAGCATGGGAAGTGACCAAAGTGACGGCCAGAAAAAACTGTGCAAAAAGAAAGGGAAATATATGCAAGAAAAAAGGGAAAAAAAATCAGAACACAAACAATGGCTTTTCCCGGTACTGATGGGAAAAGCCAATAATATCACTGTCTAGGAAAACCTAACTCGATTCCCGGAATATCCGCTCTAGAGTTAGTTACTGAGATACAACTATGTAAGATACGTATATAATAAGGCAGCCATCTTAAACGCCATTTTAAAATTATATATTATTGATCAGATTATTTTTTAAATGGTCTCACCTGATTTCCTGAGCCATAAAACTTTGGTTCAGAGACAAAACGGTGCGAAAAAATACATAATTTATGACTATTTTTGGCTGTTACCATGGTAACAGGTATGGCGACAATTTGTTACCTAACATTAGCCTAAACCTTATACCCTATTAAAGTGAAATGAAGCACTATCTCAATTTGGGCACTCAAATCCTACGGAAACGCATCTTAAACCTGACTATAACGTCTATACTAGCGCAAGCAAAGATAAAATAGCTCCTTATAATTAATTTTAAAACTTTTAACAATTCAGGTGATAGTACAACTCATCTAAGGCCGTGGTAAATAATATATTAATGATTCAAACCGAATTTGATTAGTACCAGTAGTGTAATTATAATTGTATCACCAGTATTTTAATGAAACTCTACGATATTTATATTTGTAGGCCTATTTCATAATGCATCCTGTGAATACATAACACATGTTTTATTTAATTGCATATTGTTTATATTCCACACTACCTTGCACGTTTTGTAAATATACATGTGTTGAGCCAGACCAAAAGAAGGCACTGTTATTCATTATATTATAATGTATTCGTGTTCATTGTACATTCATGGAGGACTAATCAACTCAAGTTTTTAATTTTCAAGAAATTATAATGAGCGTTGATTGGTAGTCGGCTCGTGATCAAAGGTGACGACTGGTACCGAGATTTACAGTCACTTACCTCGGCAAACCATTCGATGGCATAGTATGAAATTTCCCACATTTTATCTGCATGTATATTTTTTACTGAATACATTTCTTCACTTCTCTAAGAATATTTAAACAATGCTTAAAATTACTAAATATAAATAAGGTTAAACCTTGAATAGAAATCCAATGGGCTTAATCTCGAGAAGAATCCCATTTTGAATTGAAGCCCCGGGGCTTCCTTTCAAAATAGCATAGGCTTCATTTCGAGATAGTACAGTACATACAATTGTGATATGATTATATATAATGATATACCGAATTTTTTTAGTAGACAGAGATAGTTTCTAGTAGACAAAGCTCTATTTTTGTAGACGCTAATAGGCTGTAATAGATTTAATTTCATGTCTACTAATGATTTTCTTCTTTAGTACTTCCTTAATAGTTATTTAGTAGTCTTTGTCTACAGATGATAGACCACAAATAGTTTATTAATAGTTTATACATATCTATTTATAGTAGGTATTTAATAGACTTAATTAATAGATAGGCATTATTAGATAGGTGCTAAATAGTTGTTATCAATTTATAATTTTAAGTAGACAGTTTATAGTTTATAAGTAGGTTTGTGTCTAGCTATTTAAAAAGATATTATGTAGCCCCATTAATTAGGTAAAATTAACATATTAGCAGATTCTAAGTAGTTTGTGTCTATTAAGGTGAAAATTTATAGCTTATTAATAGACCACTGATAGGTAAATTGTAATGTAGTTTATTAATAGTTATTGTTATTGAAAAACCTCCGCGAAATAGGCTAATGAAGCGAAAAACTACTAAAATCTATCTACTAAGTGTCATATGGCTAAATCTACTAAAAAATTAGCAATGTCTACTAAAGAATTTCGGTATGGGCTGTAGTTGAATTTCAAAGCAACAACATGAATTAAAGACATGCTTGCTTTATATACCGTGCATGTTAATACACTCCATGATACCAGACTGATGTTACAGTGGCCCTATTGATTGTTTTATATTAGTATTCCCAAAATTGACAGCATTCAATTGGAAAAAGAATCCCTCCTCTTTACTTTGCAAAAGAAGCCTCAAAAAGGCCCATCCAAAAGTCGCAACAAAAAAAAAAACAAAACAAAACAAAACAAAACAAAACAAAAAAACAAAAACAAAAAACCAGGGCTTTTTTACGAGGTTTTACAGAATTAAGGCAAGCATTTTATGAATGGAATGTTCCTCTTCATCAATATGAAGCATTTGTCCACAAAATATAATTGATAAGAAGCAATGTTTTTTCTGTTTTTCACCCAAAACATTTTATTTCACATTACTTCACAAAGAAAATTCAAACAATCTCTACAAAGCATGATGAAAATACAATAACACTCTCTACAACCAAAAGTAGATTGGATTAGATTGGATTTATTCGGTGTAAACACAAAGGATAGCCCACGAAAGTCTAGAAGAAGCCTTATTTCCAGTGGGGTCTTTCTGGTAGTGATTGGACAGTACACCGGGAGACAATCCCCTACTCTTTTCCGAAGAGTGTACTGCGTTCTTTAACGTGCACATGGTCTTTAAATGCACGCGGGACCAACGGCTTACTCTCGTCCGAAAAACGGCGCTATTTTAACTTGTATTTCAGCCTTCTAACTGAAACACATGGAGAGCAGCGATGGGAGATGAACTCCACGGTTCAGCGTACACACAGTGGTTACCACCACATTAGCCGACTGAGCTTAGCTGCACTTAATAATAGAATGTAAACATTATTATTCTGAAGGAAAACTGTACTTCCTGATTGTAAAGACTAGAGTACGCCTTAATTTGATAAGTCAAATATAAACAATGTGTTAATTTACTCAAACCAGAGAACAGTTTAAAATAAGCTTTCATGCTCACAATGCCCTGATGCGGTTGGTGTACAAGGAAAAGCACATACGTACTGTAATCATTATGAACACTCCACATTTAATGAATCTCCCACCTCAAATAAATTACCACTCTAGAGCTTCATTTGAAATAAATGCCTCCCTCGAATAAACGCCTAGAGGTTTTCCCTCGAAAAACGCCAAAAAATGTAGTAAGTCTTGCAATAATACACTAACACATTTTTATGGTAATTACGTGTTGCTGATAAAATGTGAATAATTGAAATAAACACCAACCAACAATTTTCACATTTAAACCTAGATAATATTGAGGGGCTTGCTGGCCGTTTTGTTTTTGTTTTTTTTTTTCTTTCTTTTAATAAATTAATTTGGAAATTATATTTAATTTATGTCTATTATTTTTGAAGGGTCCCCTAATATCCCCGGGCCCCAGAGTTTGCACCGGCTGCACTGCCCATCCCTACGGCACTGGAACGCAACCTATCCACTAGCCGACCAGGGACCTTCCTGAGTTCTCAGGATACCTACTTGCACGTACCGGGCGGCGTACAAAGAGATTCTGTAGTTGGGCTTAAATACGGTGCAGCCTCATGATTTGCGATTGACCAAGTAGGCCTCTGTTCCCCGTGGGAACATTGTGGAAATGCCTGCAGTTCGAAACTTTGGTATTTATTGTAACGTTTGGAATGAAATACACTTAATACATAGTTTGTTAGTGTGGCGCAAACATTTTAAGAAAGCGTGATGCAATCTCCGCTTATTTTGCCTAAGCATGGGCAGTCATGTATGTATGTATGTATTATATATATAATGATTAGGCCTATAAATAAATAATAATAATAATAATAATGATGATGATAATAATAATAATAATAATAATAATAATAATAATAATAATAATAATAATAATAATAACATTTAATAATAATCACTGTCGAGGAAACTTGATTACCGGAATAACCACATGGTTAGTTACTCAGATACGACTATGTAAGATACATATATAATAAGGCGGCCATTTTGGTATCCTGACAATTTGTTACCTAACATTTTTCTTAACTTTACAGGTCTACCCTAATAAAGTGAAATCAAGCAGATACTATCTCAATTTGGGCATTCAAATCCTACGGAAATACATCTCAAACCTGACAATAACGCATATACTAGACTAGCAGAAGCAAACAAAACAGAGCACTTAATTAAAAAAAAAATTTAACAATTCAAGTGATAGTACAACTCATCTAAGGGCGTGATAAATAATATAATATTAATGCTTCAGGCCGAATTTGTCTAGTACCGGTAAGTGTAATTTGTAATTAAAATTGTATCAGCAGTATGTTATTAGAAATTCGACGGTATTCATATTTGTATGCCTATTTCATAATACATAGCATAGTGCATGCTATGAATACATAACACGTTTTATTTAATTGCAAATTGTTTTTATTACCTTGCACGTTGTGTAAATAAATGCTGGCACTGCTATTCATTGTATTATAATGTGTTTATGTTCCTTGTAGGCCTACTTTATTTATTCATGGAGAATCAACTCAATTTATCTAGTATGGCACCGACAAAAATTAAATTTTAAACAGTTCATCATTTTCGCAATAGATCCGTTGTCCATGGTGGGGCTGAGCAGGTTATGATACTATGTCCTCACAAACATTAAATCTTGTGTCTGCCAACGTACAGCAGGACGGGGGTGAGGCTCTACGGGTTTGCCAGACTGCTATTTTCGGGCATGCAGAGGTGCCATATTCCAAAGAATGCTCTATCCCCAAGCTAACTTTAGATCTTGTGGCTGCAAGGGGAGAAGTAGCGGCTCTAGAGGTTGCCAGCATCTGTTTGAAAGGTTGTTCTCGAACCAAATGCTTCCGACGTCTATGGAACACCAACCTCTGCCAATGTTCATTTTTATTTTGTACATGCATATTGTTGTTGATGTTCATCCATAACAAGGTTCTTCATTGTAAATGATGATAGCGGAAGATTGTTTTTCTAAAATGGATCAGTGGTTTGGAAATTACTTACTAATTAAATGACTCTTTCACACAAAGCAATTTATTTTTTTTTTACACTGTATTTTTGAAACTGGTACATGTAACAAAAAAAATCTTACAATATCATTACTCACATGTTAATATCAAAACAATAGGCCTACTCTACATTTCATGTATTTTGTCCTCTACTTATGTTTTTTCACTTTTCAACAGTGGTATATCTAAGAGTCTTCAAAGCTGATGGGGCCGCAAAAGGTAGAGTGGCGAACTCGACGATTTAGTGAAGCGGTAAGTAACAAAATAAGGTATGTGAGGTTATTTTTAGCTACTTGAGCGTGATCTTTTCGCTTTAGACATTTTCAATGGGGAAGGGGGAAAATACGCCACTGCTTTTCAACATTTCAACATAAAACTAGTCCAATTCGTTCATTTCATTACGAAGTGATGTTTGTTCTGCATTCATCAAACCCTGTAATAGGGCCAGTAGATGAAAATAAATACACAATGAGATGGGCAAAATGCAAATAAAACAGACTTAATCAATTTGTTGTACATGTATCTATACAACATGAAATAATAGCAGAATGTTCTTCTTCATATGAAATTTCCTAAATTTTATCTGCATTATATTTTACTGTATACAGTATTCATATTGAGACAATGCTTAAGATTAATAAATAAAAATACTGTAAAACCTTGAATAGAAGCCAAACCGGGGCCTTGAGAAGAAGCCCATTTTGAATTGAAGCCCCCTCTTTAGTTTCCAAATGTAGCCTAGAAAAGAAGTCCATCTGGAAAGGAAGTCCATGGGCTTCCTTTCAAAATAGCATGGGCTTGATTTCGAGATAGTACAGTAAATACAAGTGTACTATCTCGAAATGATACATAATTAGACATAGATAGTTTCTAGTAGACATAGCTGTTAGCAGATTTTAATTTCATGTCTACTAAAGATTTTCTCCTTTGGCACTCCCTTGGTAGTTTCTTAGTAGTCTTTCTCTACAGATGATAGACCACAAATAGTTTAATAATAGTTTATTGATTTATAGGTATTTATTAGACTTAAATAGAAAGGCATAACAAATTGTTGGCGATAGTAATAAATATCTATATTAGATAGGTGCTAAATAGTTGTTTTTAATTTATAATTTTAAGTATACAGTTCATAGTTTATAAGTAGGTTTGTGTCTAGCTATTTTAGAAGATATTATGCAGCCCCATTAATTAGGTAAAATTAACATATTAGCAGATTAGATTAGTTTATTAATAGTTATTGTTATTAAAAAACCTGCACGAAATATGCTAATAAAGCGAAAAACTACTAAAATCTACTGAAAACCTACCTTTTAGTAGGTGTTTAATAGTCAGCATGGCTTAATCTACTAAGTGCCATATGGCTAAATCTACTAAAAAATGAGCAATGTCTACTAAGGAATTTCGGTATGGGCTGTAGTTGAACTTCAAAGCAATAACATAAATTAAAAATGGGGCTTCTATTCGAGGTTTTACAGTATTAAGGCAAGCATTTTATGAATGGAATGTTCCTCTTCATCAATATGAAGCATCTGACCAAAAATATAATTGATAAGAAGCAATTTTCTTTCTGTTTTTCACCCGAAAACATTTTATCTTATAGTACTTCACAAAGCATAATCAAACAGTCTTTACAAAGCATGATGAAAATACAATAACACTCTCTACAATCAAAAGTAGATTGGATTGGATTGGATGGATTCGGTGTAAACACCAAGGATAGCCCACGAAAGTCTAGAAGAAGCCTTATTTCAAGTGGGGTCCTTCTGGTGGTGATTGGACAGTACACTGGGAGACAATCTCCTACTCTTTTCCGAAGAGTGTACTGCATTCTTTAATGTGCACATGGGCCATAATGCACACGGGACCAACGGCTTAAACTTCTCATCTGAAAGATGGTGCACTATTGTAACTTGTATTTCAACCACCCCCACCCCCAATTAAATTACCCCTCTAGAGCTTCATTTGGAATAAATGCCTCCCTTGACTAAATGCCCAGAGGTGTTTATTTTTCTTCGAAAAACACCAAAAAATTTAGTAAGTCTTTATGATCATGCAATACACTAACACATTTTGATGGTATGGTTTTTATGTGTTGTAATTCCACATTTACAGTGAATTAAGGGGCGTTTATTTGAGTATATCGTATGCATTTTACACCAAAAAAATGCCTCACTTGAATAAATGCTTCCCTTGAATAAACACCCCCTCAAAAACCCTTCTCAACAATAAATGCCCTGCATTTATTCAAATAAATACAGTACAGTATCTACATTTATTATTTCATTTTTACTGGTGGTGATATCTATATACAGGAGACTCAAGATAATGACCAAAGTATTTTAAATTATGTTTATAATGCAATACTATTGCGAAAACGGAAAAATAAGTTGTTCAAACTGTCTTATCAGTGCCATAACTAGACAAATTAAGGAGCTTATTCCTCCACGAATAAATGAACACAGTGCAATATGCTTAAATTACAAAAACATTAATAAAAATAATACAAAATACAATATGAATAACAATGAACTATATAATATTTAGACGGATATTGCAAAATTTTAAGAATCTGGCACTGTGTTCATTTATGGGGGAATAAGCATCTTAATAAGCATGAGATAAGAAATTAAATTTTCCTTTTTCACAATAATATTGTATTATTTATGATTTAATATAAAAAATTTGCAATTTTAAAACATGTGTTAAGATCACACAGGGTACAATGCTACACATTATCTTTTGAAATATGGTAGAGTTTGAAATAAAGAACCAAACTTTTCTTGTCGAGTTCGGCCATCTGGCATTATTAACTTGTATACCACGCTCTAGATGCACAATCACTAGCTTTTTTAATGAAGTCTCATGTGATTGCTTGCTGTAGGTAGACCTTTGCCAATTACCTTATAAGCAGCTTTAATTATTTAGTCAATTCTTAGTTTATTAAAGGCAGAAACCTCCATGGACAGATCTACCAGGTCTTAAAGGTATAGCTAAATGGCGCACCAAGAATCAGGTGGTCGCGATTCAACTATTAGTGAATGGCTGTTGGTGTGCATTGTTAAAATGAGGGTGATCTTACAAGGGTCCAGATGTTGTATGCTTGTTTATCTATCTTTGTAGATTGGTGATAATATTGGTCCGGAAAATAACTGGACCAGCCGGACTGCTTCCTACGGCCTTATAAGGTCTCCCTTCAATCAAATACAACCCTTTGGACCAGCGTTTCCATGGTCTTTACCACCTTTGGTCATTGAATACAAAAATTATTTCTATAAAAACATAATATGGACATTCATTGAGAGCTGCAGAAATGTGGTCTTTATGTACTTGTGGTCTCTAATTGGAGGGATCTTTAATTAGAGAGAGACTTTTTGACATTTGTTGGTCCTTATTGCCATTTTAGTTTGTTATTAAAACATCTAAAAAAATCTTTCTTGGATTTTACATAGCTATCATAAATTATTCTATATTTAAAATGTTTGTCAAGGTGTTTGATAGTTGTCTTGTTTCAATAGAAATTGTTTAGCATTTCTGAGAAAATAGTACAACCTCGTTGGAATCATAACCGGTGACACCGAAAGAAGTTCCACTTGAGTTTAGAAACTGGGCACCGCAGATTTGAAGGTCTGTAACAGATTCTGAAAACTCATGATTTACCTGCAAAATCAAATATCATATGTTAGGACAATACGTAGATGCCATTCCTTCACTATTAGGCAATTAATATAGCTCTGCATAGTACATTATAGGAGAAGAAAGTATTATACGAAGGTTTGATTTAATGCTTGAAAAAATTTCCTGAGGGCCTGCAAGTCCCGAAGGAAATTTTTGAATGCATCAAATCTAACCTAAGTATAATAATTTTTCGCTAGTGTACGATGCATGCTCTATTAATTGCTTTATAAGTCAATCGCCGTCTTTTAATGTTAGTTTTGTTTTGATAACCAACTCTTGTAGTAGTCATCAGTATACTGTGTGCGTATTTAAATTTAGCTATGGGTATGCTGATTTATGCTCCTGCAGTACGTGTTAACTACACATCAGCAGTTACAGTATGGATACGATGAATAACTAGCCAATTTTGTAATTTGTATTGTGTTAGAAGAATTCAACTTGTTTGTAATGTTTAACATTCGTCAAAGAAATAAACATTTTTTAAAGCATTCAAGAGAGAATACAGCGCTCACTGTCACTAGCTTTTTGGTCAGTGCAGACAGGTAAAAATCGTGGGATGATTTCATAACTACGCTAGGGTAAGGCCTAGGCTAGTAGTAGGAGGAGGCCCCGGCGGCCTCCTGCCTGGCCAAACGCCTAGGCCTACATCTACATTCTTAAGCGTAATAAAGACACTCAAGTTTTTCTTGTGTAAGAGGTTGCCATTTATAGTGATTAGGTTTTCTATTGGCATTGAAACCCCATTTCTCCATCAACAGAATATAAAAAGGGTGAAAGTTAACACTTCCTCCTCCTTCGAAATATAGTACAGGGGCACAAGACTCCCTCCCCACATACCCTATCCTCCCCCACCAACTGAATTCAGAAAAGGGCGCAAGCAACTGTACATGTGTTTTACCTTAACATATTTACTGTCTGTTTGCAAGGCCCATAGACGTACAAACGAATCTTCACTACTTGTCAGAAGCTATGAAAAAATGGATATTATAATTAAATTATGTTAGAATGTTAGACTATATATCTAGTTTAATAAAATCTAGTTTAACACTGAATATTCCCAACCCACTGAATATTCCCAACCCACCAAATATTTTGGCAACCCATTGGTGTGTCACGACCTACGGTTTACAGAGCGTTCTTGGTGAGGAATTCTTCAATATTTGATAGTCATCAAATTAAGTTAATAAGTGACTGGGGCAGATATCAGTGAGCATGGCAGTAGACAACAGGGAAGGGGTTCACCAAGGGCCATAAAGGTAAGATTCTGAGGCTGACAAGTGCCCCAAGCAGGTTCCAGTAAAGGCTACAGGAGTGAAGCTAATGTAAAATCTATCCTTTTAGCTAATGGTTTACAAAATAGTTTTTCTCACAATTTCATGATTATTATAAATAGAATATGATAAGTTTGCTGCATGGTACTGTAAACGCAATAGAAATACATTGATAAATAACAATAAACAAATATTCATTGTTATTATTATTATCTATCTATGTGTAGATATTATTTTCGTACCAAGTTACTGTCTGGTGCAACATCGATGGCATTGATCCATTTAGCATGTGCACATATCTCAGTTTGCAGGTCACCTGTAGATGAGCTGTAGATACGAATATGACCTGATCCGTAGCCTCCGATAACCAAGTGACCCAGCATACACAAGGAGGTACATGCCATCCTGAAAAAAATCATAAGCAATAAACCAACATGATATTATTAATTTCATCTTGTGGATCAAGTTAAGAAAGCAACTAAACTGACATGGGTGTCACTAAAAGGCATATACTACCACTTACCATGGCAAATCAGTGCTTACTTTTATAAGCGAACACTTTTACTCTTTCTAAGTATCTAATATTTCATCTTTCACTTCCATTTGCAAAAAAATGTCAAATGGCAACAACAGCCACAAGGTCATCACTTCACATTGACTAAAGATTCATTTCATTTGAGGTCAGATTTTGTCGAAGATCGGCAGAGTGGGGAAGCACTTGAGGTCAGCTTTTGTCGAAGACTGGCAGTGTGGGGGAAAACCTGCAAATACTGCTTTTGTGATTTGCCCAAACACTTGTATCGAAATGTGGCAAAGACAGGCCAAACTAGTAACTCCTCACAAATTATTTTTTTGAAATCTATTTTAAAATTATTAAAATAATAATAATAATTATAATAATTAATAATAAATAATAATAAATTATTATTATTATTAAAATAACTAAAAATTGATTTTACGAGTAGTGACTGGTTTCGCTTATCTTTGCCACAAATGATCAACACATATCACACCCTACATGGGATGACGATGTCATATCACACTAGGAGTTTAGCCAGAAATTGGCAATCCAAAATGGAGGACGAAGAAGTAGTCGCGCAATGACAGGCGAGGGGCGTAGCTCTGAGCAGGGGGTGGGTTTTGGAGGAGATGTCCCCCTTCGTACGTATGAAAAAAATAGAAAATTATGACCTTTAGAGTGCATTAAAGGTGTATAAATGTTGGAATTTTGTCTTCAAAGGAATAGTGTCACTGTTGAATTAGCTATCACATATTTCAGTTATAGATATAGACTGTAGTTGTTTACTCAAATTATTTTTCTAGGTTATGCAGATGCATCTTCATCTCTCGCCCTAGTTTAGTGTAAATTCTACTCTAGGTCCTCCGAATGGATATATGTATAGGCCTATAGGAGCTGTATTTTGTTGACTTACTAAAATTTTACTTTTGTTATTACAACAAATCCGCTTTATGGTATTTTATGAATTAATTATAACCAAGGAGTTACGAACAAGTACAATATCTCGGGAACCGAATCTTAAGTACTGTATTTGCAGAGCCACGTGCATGTGTTGAGGGTGACTTAGAACCGTCCATTTTTCCAGCATGGTAAAAATATTTTAAACACAACATACGCGTTTTGTAAGTGAAAATATCACTGGGTAGACAATAGTTTAGCCTTAATACTTTTTATGGAATCTACACCGAATGTTGGTATGAAAACAACGTAAATTCAATCAATAAAGGTTGTTTTATCAAACGTAAATATGATTTAGCTTTAGATTAATGCAACATTCGATAGATTCAAAGAATATAAAGAACTTGCTAAAGGTAAACCAGGCCCAACTAGGCTAGGCTTAGCTGAGTATGCCAAGCCGTCCAAGCCGTCATGGTAAAAGTGGCCGTCCTAAATAATTCTTGGCAGTCCAAAAAATGGCCAGACGGCTCGCTGGCTAAGCCCTTGTATCTCACTGATGTATAAGCAAAAAGGTATATCATAATATGTCACACAAAACTTTGTAGTACAGACAGAGCTTATAACTAAATAAATTGTGACATACCCAGAACCATTGATGCGTAGCAGCTGTTGAAAGTTTGGCCCAGACTTCCATAACATAATGCAACCAGAATCATCAGCACTGGCTAGGACGTTACCTTCATTGGCCAAATCCAAAATATTGCAGTTGTGAGCAGTTGCCATCTCCTGCAGGGTGATGTTGGTCCCACGTGATGGAATCGTAAAGATTAGAATGACACCTGAGGATGCTCCTAATATCAAATCGAAATAATTAATTTTGTGAATCTCAGCTAGGTTTGTGAATAGGAGCAAATTCCCTGTAATCTGCCCGCCTACAGATTATCATAAAGTGAAGGTGGTGGTTACCATTTTTTCTTTCCAATCTCAGAATTCTACAGTATGCTTACTCAGTAGTACTTCAGGGGTGTTTTTTCTCATGACTACAATACAGCTTCATTCCCAAGCTTTGATTTGATTTTTTAATTGATTCACATGAAAATAAGTGGGAAATAATTATTTAAATTTTGTAGAAAAAATCCAATTCATCTTTGAATAGACATTTTCTTAAATTTCACAGAAGTGATGTTTTGCCCTACCTGAAGTGTTATCGTCCTGATTATATAGGTTCCCAAATACTTGCTAAGTGATTTGGGTGGGAATCGAACCCATGACCTCCAAATAACTAGTCTGGGGTGTCATAACCACCAGACCACCGATGTTGCGTTAATGACTAGTGTTGTTCAATCTGATCCCCAAGCAGCAGCGGGTACTGCTATCGAATCACTTGCGAATTTATAACAAGTCAGGTAGAGCAAAACATAAATCCTATATTTTCCTATTGTAAACATACATCAAAATTCTCAAATTTCAATAACAAAGAATTTTCTGAATTTGATTATGTATTTTAATGCCTTGTTAACTTAATTTTTAACACTTCAATATTCCATCCTGTAATTGGCAAATGCACTTTGATGTGAAATGATAGAGCTTGTATGTATAGAATACATAGCATCAATAAGATCTATGGGGCATTATGTGTCTGTCTGAAACAAATTCTCATGTATAACCAAATAAAACAGAAATACCACCTAATCAATGACACACTGAAAGGGTGATACCTAGAGGTTTCTTCTCGGGATGCAAAGCCCCAATCAAGAACCAATGAGTGGTGAAATTATGGGGAACTATTTCTCTAATTTATATATGCTATTCTATATTATGCTGGGGGTGAAGGGGCTTCTTTCGCAACTCCTTGATTGGCCAATGGACAGATTAGGTTAGTAACAAAATTCTCTTACCAACAGCAATATAGTTGTCATGAACAGCTGTAATTCCTCTTGTAAACACGGCCCCTAAAAATAAATAAATTGTCATGGTTTCTATTAAAAGATGACACATCATAAAGCAATCAATATCATCACTATTATTATCATTATAAGCCTTAACTTAATTTTCATCAACAAATGTCATTTTCAAAATATTGATTATAAAGGTGATCCATTGTAATACTGTGGTGGATCAACATTGCTTTTGTTGTGACCATGCAAATCACCATGGTTGCCAAAAAAGACAATATGCACAGCAGTGCATAATTCAATGACAGAAGGCATCAGATCATTATTTGATGGCAGCACTTATAATACACAAAATATTGACATTTTGATATTTTCTCAATGATACAAAACATTATAGAAATTTGTATTTTATGTACTTTTGATTAAGTGCCACAACAATTATTTAAAATCGAATTCTAATGAGTGCTTTGAGTCCTTTATAACCACAAGGAAAAGGCACAATATAAATACCCATTACCAGCACCAGTACCACTACCACTAAGCAACAGGTGCCTTTAATATTAAAACCTTTTTAGATCAAAACCAAAATTCAAAATGTTGGGCACTCAGCCACGACTCATTGACCTCAGTATACCAAACCCTGGCAAGAAGTTGTGGTAATGAAAATTACCTTCATGTTCTTAATTGACAAATCCAAAAATGTTTTGTGGCCAAAAATTGGGCCACGGCCCTTAGTATGCATACCATTGATCACAGCAAATATGCTCTTATTAATATTTGTTGATTTGAATTCACCGGTCAGTGTTCGTGTAAGCAAATCATGGAAAAATTTACTTTTGCGACCATCAAAATTTGTTCGAGAGCCAAATTAACATTGGGTTGTGACCCACATGTTGCAGGATGGTGATTTAGTAAGCAATGTTTCAAAGTAGGTCTGCTAATAGAAGAGTAAATTAATGTTATAAATCAATACGTTGAATTTCACAAGCCTTTATACTGTAAATGTTGAATCTTACCTTCTTTGGTTTCTCCACTGGCTAGGGCATGCCAAAATACCATTGCTGACCCATCAGGTTCAAACATCTACAAATTAATATCATTTTCAAATAAAATCTTTGGCTTCACAATGGGAGCAGAAGATAATACTAATAATATTAATATTAATATAATATTAGTTTTTTAAAGGATTTCATTAACTAGAGAATGTCTACAAAAATTAATAGAAAATATGAAGAACCAAAATGACTTTTATGGACTGATTAACAAAATAAAGTAATGATGATTTTTAAAAATCAATAAAATTAACTTAAAACAAAAAGAAATGTCATCATAAAACAACTTTTGGTGCATTGTTAGCTGTCACATTGGAAACTTTTTTTAACTATATAATTAAATCTTTGATGAGTTTCATACAACCAGAGACAGTCTAGAAGAATAAATTTAAAATAAGAAAAAACAAAACAAAAATAAAGTGTTTTAGGGACTGATGCGAAGCAAAAAAAGAGATGTAATGGTGATTATTTTTTAAAAATCAATATAAAAACTTACCGTAAGACAAAAAAAAAATGTCATCATAAAACAAATTGGTGCATTGTTAGCTTACCACATTGGGAATTTGATCATTGAATAATTAAATCTTTGATGTTAACAATATTAAAATGATAATTACTGTATCATACGTTATCTAAAAATAAATAATAATAGTTGGAATAATAGAATAATAATATAATTATAATACTGTATCAAATAAATAAATAATAATACAGTGCTAAAATAGGAACATGCTGTATTGTTGTTATTATTTATCTTCTATTTGTTTAATTGTATTTTATGGTGCTATGCAGCAAACAAAATTTGTAAATACTATATATATATGTTAACTTAGTGTGCCCACAACTTTATTAAATTAATAAAATATGGGTACAGCAAACTATTTTGATTAAACATGAGAAAATTTATTTCATGCTTTAAATATTAATCTTAAACATACAGTACCTGCAGGCCTTTCTGTGAACATATTACCAGAAGGCTCCTTGAAGGCAAGTCACAAAATTTAGCCTAAGAATAGAAAAATAACAGTTTCTTATTTTAAACTGGGAAAAGAACGAAACAGTGATATTGAAAACAAGTCTAGGCCTTAAAAAGCTATTTTAATGTTTACATACAGTACAGTAATTAGAAAAATATTGTATCTGTTTTTTGCTGCTGCTATGGCAAAGATCTAGGCCTAGCGGCGCTAACTGTGATATAGTGCTTTATTAGTATTACTAGCCAGCTGCTCAGTCTAGACCGCTGGAAATCCCCAGTGAAATGTTGCGAGACATTGGTGGCAGTGTTTTAAATGGTGTATAGGCCGAGGCCTAACAGTAGTAGTACTTTTTCATTGGTGGTCCCTTGTATTTTTATTGCTTCCACCAAACACGCCCTGTATAGTACCATTAATAATGCAGGGTACGAGCCAGATATTCTACCTTCAGCCAAAACATTAATTTGTTACTCACCCCTCCCCTGCTTTTTGTCTGCTGCCACCTTATACATTTTTTTACATTTTAAATATACATTTTTTTTACATTTTAAAAATATTTTTGAATATAAAAAATGCCACTTTTTTTTTTACTATTTGTTACACACATCACATCTGCAATCAAATCAGCACTCGCACACCATGGAAATAATAGCCTACCTATTAGTATTAGGTGGCCTCATTAGTAGTAAATAGTAAGTGATAGTATTCATTATTCACTTTTATGGTCAGTGTTCTACAGTGTTACCATGGAAACTGTACACATTACAATTTACATCACAACAATGTTGCCAACAAAATGAGTGTCATTAATTAATGTAGGCTAGACTATTTTTATATCATATGGAAACATTTATCATATGGAAACATTAATGCACCATCATTAATTGTGAATGATGAAGGATATGAACAAAATAAATATATAAAATGTTGTTTATTGAACTTACTTGTAAAATAAGAGCGGTTGACGCATTTGTAACGGCGTCTTTACAGTAAACTTCACGGTGATGAACATTAGCTGTGTCACTGGACGAAGTTGCAATATTTACAGCTGATTTGTGAACAACAGCGTAGCTTATTATGTTCTTTTGAGGAACCGAATAGATGCTCAAATTATTATAAAGCAGAGATGCACTACTCTTAAATTGAATTGATTTGTCTCGTTTATACATTTTTCAAAACCTAGCCTGCACCTACCTCAAAACAAAACATAAAATTTTCTATTTTTATAATTACGAGCACGCCCTCTATAAACAAAACTGCTAAAAGTAAAAACAACCCACTGGCGAACCAAAGCGATCATATTATAAAAAATAACAAGTTTTTTTGACTGAAGTTCTATTTTACTCGAACAGCTGAATCTATTTTTAGACTGCCGCCCCGTGGCTCGCTTTCTCACGTTAATATTTTGTTTGTATAAAGAAGGATATAAAGAATGTCAACTCAGAGGAGAAAAACTGACTCGAGAGCTTCTAAAAATGAACCAGAAGCACCGTCATTACCATCAGTATGGGCACGAGCGTTTACGAGCAATTCAGAATGGCCAGAAAAGGTGAATCCACTTTCGCTGTCTAAGGGTTAGGCCTAGCCTGCTGTCGCTGGCCTATACAGTACTTAACTATAGGCCTACCCGTTGGATAAAGGCCGTGCTCGCGCTGCTGCTTGCCATGCCAAAGTAGGCCTAGGGCCTAGTCCTACCTAGCTTTTTTAGGGTTAACTCTAGTGAACAAAACCAATAAAGCCCTAGCTTTAATTAAATTAAGGCATTTAATGTTTGAATTGGTATTTTTTTGTTTTAAATGTTAATCTTGTCAGACGTCTTTGTTACTGGGATACCGGTTCTTGAAATTGAATGTCAGTTTGGCTGTGATGTGATTTTCAGTAGGGTCTAGCCATTTCACATTCTCTTTTTTTTTTCTATCAACAGGTGCCCTCAAAAAGGGTAACCATGAAGCTGTGCTATTTTGGTTTTTCTCTACTGTTTTTTTTACTATTTTCTCAGTTATTTACATACCGTATTCATGTGAAATTTGGTGAATAAAAGAACATTGAACTTTGATTTTAGGCGCACGTCCTGGAATATTTCTAGACCTAGTCTATTTCGTAAATAAATATTGGATGAGCACATGGTGACACAGTATGAAGAAGCGCTGACAGAAATCTTCTTTTCAAATGGAGGTTGTTGTCGTTACCTTCTACATTTGAAAAGAGGTGACAATACCCCACTGAATCAGTAATGTAAAGTGTGGATTCGCTAGTTCACAGAAAAACAAGAGTCTCTGTTAGCATCTGATTATCCAGGCGGAGAACACTGAAAATGTGGATGATAACACTCCTGACCTTATCCAGATGATCATTGGCCTATCCAATATAGAGATGCAGCTTCCACTGCTTCCATACAGTATACATAGTATGTCGGCATGCCTGCCGTTGCCTGTTGTTAAAACCACTGGCCAGGAAAATAATGAAAAAATAGAGGATATCACATCCGCCGCTGCGTCCCCGGCCATGCCTTTCAGAAAGAATGCACACCAGTGCAGCACCCGTTTTAGCAGACAATCTAATACCGAAACCAGATGTAGGCATGGTGTGGTACAAGAAAATCCAGTCTCCTCTCCCTTCCCAAACCGTTATCTCGCATTCTGAATGCCGTACAGTAAAGTGTAAAGCCTATTGAACTGGGCTGGGGTAATAAGGTTTTTCTTCGGGTAGATTACCACCTCCCGACCCTTCCGCCAACCTTGAGATGCAAGTCCTGAGTTTTTTTGTCCCCGGTTCAATTGCTTTCGCTGCTCTCCTTGTTGTATTTCAGCTGAAGTTATGATAATGCACCGTTTTTCGGATGAGACATTTAAGCCTTTGATCCCGGTGTACTGCCCAATCACCACCAGAATGACCCCACTGGAAATAAGTCTCCTTCAGACTTTCATGGGTTATCCTTGGTATTTACACCAAATAAATCCATCCATCCATCTGCTCAATTCCTCATTATCTTCTGCTATCAAGAAAAGTTAATTTACATACTGAAAATTCTACAGTATAAAAATATGTATCCATTTTTACACCGATGTTTAGTATCAGCGTATAAGTTATTTGAGTAAAATAATGTTTGATTAGATCAAATTAAAGTTATTTTTTACATGAATGAATGCAAGTCAGTGGCATATGACACAGGTGTATGTAATGTGTACAAAACTGTTGTAATTATATGGAAATTTATTTCAACAAAATGAGTCACAAAATGCATGATTATGGGAATATTTTTGTGGGAATTTATTATTGAAAATTCACATTTATCACCACACTACCTTGCTTTGTTGTTTATGGTCTACAGGATGAATTACTGGATGTTATTTATTGGGGGAGACAAATTGTAGGAGTTATATTTGGCCTTTTATGGGGCATAATACCAATGAAAGGAATTGTTGGGCTAGCATTGTAAGTATTACTAATTTCATTTATATATTTTTCATCGACCTATGTAATTTAATTAACGTTATTCTTGTTCTTTTTGGAATTAAAACATTAAAGATAGTTCATCAATAATGTATACAGGGATTGAAATTATATCATAATTGTTATTTACTATTTACAGTATTTCATCTTTTATCTCAATTAAAAGACAAAATAACAACTTCAATCATTTAAAACCAAAAAAAAATCACTCAATTAGGAAACTGTAAAATTGTTATTACTTACACTTTAAATATATAACTACAACTCAATATAACTAATAAAATACAAACTTTCAAAAACAAACAAGGTGATTCAATTAAAAATTAAATACCAATAGTATTATTAAAGTGTATATTAAACTTTAAAATTAGATTATACTTATTTATACTGTGTGCGTAAAACATGTTTTTTTATATTTTTATTATATTTAATTTTTGCAGTAGAGTATCCATATCTGTCATTGTTATTAATTGATGTTGCACTTAATTTGCTGCTTTAGTATTAACTTCTACCATCATTTTTATTCCTATACTTTATAACAGGTTTTGTGCTATTAATGCTGGGATTTTGTACATATACTTTATGAGTTTTCAAAAGATTGATGATGAAGACTTTGGAGGGGCCTGGGAACTTACTAAAGAGGGCTTTATGACTTCATTTGCATTATTTTTAGTAAGTATACCTTTAATTTGTTTTGGATATATTAACATAAATTACTATTATTATTTTTGTTACAATTTTCCTTATTTTTAAAATATCATCAAATATCAGTAAATAATAAAGGGGTTAAAATACACATCTCAGAAGTATGTTAGTAATCTATGAGATTACTAACATATATAATACCAGTTTCCTTTTCGAAACTTACCTAAAATAATATGGAATGTCCCATCCAGATGAATATAACATAACATTAATATAGAAGAGGCCTGTATTTGTGAATTTAACCCAGGGACAAACTGATGTGCATACAGTACAGTAGATTAGCCATAGATATTGTGATTGTTGTTGTAATAGGTAATTAAAAAAATTATTACTGTTATTGTTTATTGTAAATTACAGTACTTCCATATTGAATTGACTATCATTATTGTTTCATTTTGGATTACTTACAGATTGTTTGGATAATAGTATATTCTGCAATATACTTCGACTAGCAGATAAAAAGATTATGACTGTAATGAGATGGTTACAACTTTCAGAAATGTTAACAGACTAGCATCCTATTTTGATATATTGTGCATGTTTACAACAACTGTTGGTATCAACCAGGCAAATTCAGGTGGTACAACAGTGAATGAGAGGAAGACAAAGAAAGCAACCGGATGAGAAATCATGAATCCTATGCGACGAGCAAACTTGGAGTTTAAAGAGAAGTGATTGAAGAAATATATTGTAAAATACAGTACAGTATTATATAATTTGATGCTGAATAATCAAGAATGTGCTATTCTGATATTCAACATGCAGTTAAACTTGCCTAAGTCGACCTTATTTCACATGCCAAATTGCTATGTTTTCCATTAATTAACAATCTGTAAGTCAAATTTTATCTAAGTGGAACAATATTTCAATGGCATTTTGGATTTAACTGTACAATATTGTAACAAGAGTTTGGAATATTATGCACAGAAATACAGCATATACAGTATGTAAAGCAATTGCTGGATTTAATTATTATTATTATTATTATTCTTTCTTTAGGCACACAACACATGTGCCAAGGATTGCCAATAGCGAATATATATCACTGTCCTACTTTTAGGTGACAATCCCTTACACAAGACAAACATACACACACGATGCTTTCCACAAACTAAATCTCAATATGAGATTTAGGGAGTGGAGTTGTTTATGTCGTGAGAAAAAATCCTGCAACTGGCAGGAATTGAACCCAGGACCCTGGGATTGGAAGGCAAGCATCTTAACCACCAAGCTATTCAACTCCACTCAATTAAGTCAATTAGATCTGTTTTGGAATTTAGTGCTCTCCTGAAAGAAAATAATGTCCCACAAACATACGCAAACTTGTACGTTTGTGGGTTACAAACGCACATTCCTGGCCTATATTACATGTCATTGTGTCATGGTAAAGCATATCAGAATCCCTTAAACTCTTCAATATTTAAATACAATTTTAACTACAAACTTTAATGTTTAAAGTAAAAAGTAGGCAATACTTTATACACATTCATAACTTATTCTTGATGGTATTCTTCAGATTCTATGTTGGTTTTAAGTGTTAATCGTTTTGATATTAAAATGGTCAAATAGGTACATTCCAGGCACTAGCAATTTTGAACGTTTATGTTTATTGTGTAATAAAATAAAACAGAACTCCTGCTTGCAAATCATAGTCATGGAACCATTTAACCAGAGCCTTGCAGGCGTCAACGTTCCTATGCATGATACACGACTTTTAGAAGTATATATACGTGTATATATATATATATATATATATACATATATGTATATATATAAGTGTATATATATACACATATACGTATATATATATATATTCATATATATACATATATATAAGTGTACATTATATATAAGTATATAAGAATATAAGTGTATATATATAAGTATATATATATAAGCCTATATAAGTATATATGTAAGTATGTGTATATATGTATATATATATAAGTATGTATATATAAATATATATACGTATATATAAGTATGTATATGTATATATATATAAGTATGTATATATATATAATATATAAGTATGTATATATATTATAATGCATATATGTATGTATATATATATAGGCCTATATAAGTATATATGTAAGTATGTGTATATATGTATATATATAAGTATGTATATGTGTGTATATATATGTGTATATATATAGATATATATGTATGTATATATAAGTATGTATATTATGTATATATATATACGTATATATGTCTATATATTATGTATATATATATATGTATATATGTGTGTATATATATATAAGTATGTATATGTATGTATATATACATAAGTATGTATATATGTTATAATGCATATATGATATGTATGTATATATATATATATATAATACATATATATACACATACATATATACATTATAACATATATACACGATATACACGATATATGTATATATATATATACATATATGTATATATATACGTATATATATATATACACATATACATATATATATATTCATATATATACATATATATATATTTATACATATATATATTTATATATATACATACATATATATTGATATATATATATATACATATACGTATATATACTACCTTTATTCGGCTCTTAAGGGGAAATTCTTTTGTCTATGATTTTGCCTTAACGTCGCTTTAGTTTCCCCTTAGCGACACTACTTTCGCCTTATGGTACTGTTTTTAACCACTTCATTGTTTTAGTTTCCCCCTATGGATACTTCTATATATATACGTATACATATATATACATATGTATGTATATATATATGTTTATGTGTGTGTATATATACTTATATATAAGTGTACATTATATATAAGTATATAAGAATATAAGTGTATATATATATACC